>NC_092135.1:63697963-63997963 GCF_043159975.1 Macaca nemestrina | reverse complement strand
GTGGACATAAGTTTTCAACTCCTTTGGGTTAAATCCTAAGGTATGCAATTGCTGGATCATATGGTAAGAGTATGTTTGGTTTTTAAGAAACCGCTAAACTGTCTTCCAACTTGCTGTACCATTTTGCTTGCCCACCAGCAATAAATGTGAGCTTCTATTGCTCCATATCCTCATCAGCATTTAATGTTGTCAGTGTTTTGGACTTCGACCATTCTAATGAGTATGTAGTGGTATCTTATTGTTTTAATTTGCATTTCAGTAATGACATATGATGTGGGGCATCTTCTTCTCATATGCTTATTTGCCATCTGTGTGTCTTCTTTGGTGGTGTCTGTTCAGGTCTTTGGCCCATTTTTTATTCAGATTGTTCATTTTCTTATTGTTGAGATTTAATAATGTATCATATGTTTGGGATAACAGTCCTTTATCAGACATGTCTTTTACAAATATTTTTTCCCAGCATGTGGCTTGCCTTCTTATTCTCTTGATAGTATCCTTCACAGAGCAAAAATTTTTCATTTTAATGATGTCTAGTTTGTCAATTCTTTTTTTTCATGGATCATACCTTTAGTGTTATATCTAAAAAGTCATCACCTGAGTTCTGGTTCCAAAATGGCAGTGAAGAAGCAAGCTGGCACAACTCCTCCTCACCATCACTGCTAGAAAACCAAAAACATATATATGGCACTGAGATTATCACCAGAAATACTCCAGAACTCAAATATGAAGATGAGACATTTCCAAGAAAAACAGAGAAGTAAAAAGTTATCAACAAATTTAGAGTCAACTAGGTTTTCTCCAATATTATCTTCTAGTAGATTTTTAGTTCTGCATTTTACATTTAGATTTGTGATCCATTTTGAATTAATTTTTGTGAAAGGTGTAAGGTCTGTATGTCTAGGTTCTTTATTTTTGCATTTGGATGTCTAGTTATTCCAGCAATACTTGTTGAAAAGACTATCTTTTCTTCATTTTATTACCTTGCTTCTTTATTAAAGATCAGTGAGCTATAATTATGTGGGCCTTCTTCCACACTCACTATCCTATTTCATTGATCCATTTATCTGCTCTTTTGTCAGTACCACACTGTATTGATTACTGCAGCTTTATAGTAAGTCTTAAAGTTGGGTTAGTGTCAGTCCTCCGACATTGTTCTTCTTCAACATTGTGTTGGCTCTTTCGGGGTTTTTTGCCTCTCCATATAAACTTTAAAATCAGTTTATCAATATCCACAAAATAACTGCTGGGATTTTGACAGAGATTGAATTAAACCTTTAGTTCAAGTTGGGAAGAACTGGTGTCTTTGATATATTGAATACTCCTATCCAAAGACATGGACTATCTCTGCGTTTATTTAGTTATTCTTTGATCTCTACCTCACTCCATATAGAAAATAAATTCCAAATAGATAAAATATTTAAACTTATAACATTAAACCATCAAAATACTAAAAATACAAGAAGAAAAGGTGATATATATGCATGTATGTGTATGTATATATTTTATATCCTTTTTCCTACCCCTTACTGCCCATCCCTCTGGATGCCTTTCTAAGCATTATGCAGTATCCAGAAGCCAAATAAGAATTAGATAATCACATAAAAATTTTAACATTTTTAATTAAATCATTTAAAAACTGTAGCACAAAACACCATAAAGTCAAAAAACATATATTTTTAAAAAGACCACACATCAAAAAATCAAGTGGCTAATATTTTGTCTTAAAAATGCTATAGATTGAAAAAATAAAAGGAAAAAATGGGCTGTTCCTTAAATAAGCAGTTGCAGGAAAGAAAATAAAAAATAATTCTTAAGTATAAGAAAAATATGTTCCACTTTTCTCATAGTAAGACAAATGCAAATTGAAATTATAATATGCTCTCATCTTTGTCCCTGTCAGGCTGGAAATATCAAAAATATGATAACACATTATATTGGTGAAGATGAATAGGCACTCTGTTACATTGCTGTCAGGAGAATAAGTTCATACAAACTCCATAGAGAGTAGTTTTGCAGTAACTATCATAATTAAATATTCATTCTTTGCAAAGCCAAGTCTACCTTTAAAAATTAATTTTATAAATATATCCACATTTATTTGAAAGTATGTGTGTAAAAATGTATTACTTGCAACTTTATTCAATATTAGCTAAAGATTGGAAACAACCCAAATACATTCAGGGAATTGGTTAAATAAATTATGGCACATAACATGCAATGGAAACCCAAGTAGCCAGTAATAGGTATGAGTCAAATCTATAAAAATTAAGACAAATGAACTCTAATATACATTTTAAGTAAAAAACGCTGGTGTAAAACAGTTTGTATAATAAGATTCCATTTGTATATGTATTTTACAATAGAATATGTATACATACACTCATGTTCTAGCACATACCTATTACATACCTGGAAAAATATATGGAAGATAGGTAGCAGTGGTTGCCTCTAGGAAGGGGAATTGGGCCTGGGAAAACAAGGTAAAAAGTAGACATTATACTGCATTTTCTTGTAGATGTTTGCATTTATATCATTTACATGTATTTTCTATCAAAAAGCTAGTTAAAAACAAAAATTATATATATACATCAGAATATTTTATTTCTCTTTTGACAAAAGTTACTATATTTGTTATCCTTAAACTTTTATTTGCAAAAAATAAATGTTAGTATTTTCCTGATGCCTTATAGGGGAACCAGAGTTTGTAGACAGAACATTCAGTCTTCATTGATTAACAGGCAACCTATTCTTGCAGGTACTAAATAACTGCAGGTAAAGTTGTAAGAACCTCTGAAAACTTCACTTAATAGACTAAGGGTACATATTTAAACTTGAGTCCTCCCTTCTTCTGATCATCCACTCTGAAAAATATGGTTTTAAACCTCACAGCAATGAGAATCTCCTTGAAATTTGAGGTCTCTGTCCCTCACAAAATAATTATGACTGCAATTTTCTTATTGCAGTTTATATACACCAAAGCTGTAATTAACTGTACCATAGCTTGCTGACCTTAATGAGTTAATGCAGTCTCCAAATAAAATTCATGGCCAAGTGGCAGCTTAGGCTCTGGAATGTTTTGGCGCGGTAATATCTGTGAAATCTGAGCTCATATTAAATATGCCTTAAAACAATACATCTGGGATTTGGCGTCTGGAATCAGATCAGGTCTGACTCTGCTGTATGAGGTTGATGGTTTTGCCTCAGGCCTTCATAATATGGTTAGCACTATAGGACTATAGAATCAGCAAGAATTTCATTATTGCTCCAGTGAAGAAAAACACTTCAGTTTCTATTGAGTTTATGGCACCCTGACTTCTTTCTGATCATTTTTCTTGAAACAGGAGAATCCTGCTGTCTCCTGCACTTACAGCTATCTTCTTCCACCCCCACCTCCATCTAGTAATTTCTTTGCAGCCTAGCTTTTCTCTCCTTCTTACTCACATAAATGACATTTGTCCAACCGTGGACTGTCTTTATCTTTATATGTTCAAGTAAGCCAACCATGCATGGCTAATGAAGTGAACAGGACATAGTTCCAGTTATCTCAAATCTTAGAAGAGGTTAAAGCCCCGTCAGGACAGCAGTAACTATTTGATTGGTCATTAAGGTTGGTCACTGCAAACTATCCTGGCTAGCTTGGCCAGGAATCACTTGTCAGACCTAGAGGGTTAGATTTTATGTCCTCTCAGAAACAATTCCTTTTCCCCTCATCCTTGTTAAATGAGCTATCCTTTGTCTTTATAGGCACAGTCTCCATCTTCTCGGTGTGTCACAGACTGAATAACTCATTAGGACATGGTGGTAATTAGCCTAATGTACTTTGATTAAGGCCATATTTGAACCACTTTTAAAACTCATGGCACAGTTCCTGTATCAGTAAAACACAATAATTAATAAATATGGGATGCTTAACTAAACTCAACACAGAAACCATTTGTGTTAAAAATTTTTCTTTAGAAATCACCTTTCAATTTAAGGAGAAAGCAAAATTTAAATCCTCTAGCTCCTGTTTCATGACAATAATTTATGTTAACATCTCTTAGTCCTCTCTTTAAAATATCTGTATTCCTTTTATTTTAGGAATTTCATATGCAGAATAAATGGTAATTAAAATGTGCAGGATGACAAGATGGAGCAAACAGTGCTTGTACCACCAGGACCTGACAGCTTCAACTTCTTCACCAGAGAATCTCTTGCGGCTATTGAAAGACGCATTGCAGAAGAAAAGGCTAAGAATCCCAAACCAGACAAAAAAGATGACGACGAAAATGGCCCAAAGCCAAATAGTGACTTGGAAGCTGGAAAGAACCTTCCATTTATTTATGGAGACATTCCTCCAGAGATGGTGTCAGAGCCCCTGGAGGACCTGGACCCCTACTATATCAATAAGAAAGTGAGTGTTTTTTATCAGGCGTATTTTGCTGCTAATTGCCTGCTTCATTCCTTGGACTGTTGTAGCACCAACACATGCTGAATTAGCACAAAATCTTAAGTATCCTTCTGTTTAAGAAATGAAACACATTTGTGGGTGGTTTATGCATATACATGAGAAATGAATTGATTATATCATAACACACGGAACTGTCCCAAATGCACCATGACAAATAAAAAGAGGCCGGGTGTGGTGGCTCAAGCCTGTAATCCCAGCACTTTAAGGGGCTGAGGCAGGTGGATCATGAGGTCAGGAAATTCAGACCATCCTGGTCAACATGGTGAAACCCCTTCTCTACTAAAATACAAAAACGTAGCTGGGCGTGGTGGCACGCGCCTGTTATCCCAGCCACTCGGGAGGCTGAGGCAGGGGAATCGCTTGTTGAACAGTGAAGGCGGAGGTTGCAGTGAGCCGAGGTGGCGCCACTACACTACAGCCTGGAGACAGAACAAGACTCTGTCAAAAAAAAAAAAAAGAAAAGAAAAGAAATGAAAACAAGGAAGGAAGGAAGGAAGGAAGGAAGGAAGGAAGGAAGGAAGGAAGGAAGGAAGGAAGGAAGGAAGGAAGGAAGGAAGGAAGGGAGGGAGGGAGGGAGGGAGGGAGGGAGGGAGGGAGGGAGGGAGGGAATGGGCAGCTAATTTAATAAATTGACAGATTCTCTCCACAAATTAGATTTACTGTACAATTTTTTGTACTTTCTGTACTTGGAAATACTTGGAAATCTCAAAATCATGAGTTATAAAGAAAATATGAATACTAATTTTTCATGCAAACAAATTTGATGCCACAAGGGTTTGAAATTCCTATGTCATGTTATAAACAACAAATCAATTAATTTCCTGAAGAAATTTTTTTACCTGTAAATTAACATTTTTACATAAACTAGAATTTTACAAGTTACTTAATATTTTGGTATTAATGTATTAATATTGGCAAGAATAACAAAAATGTCATAACCTGAAAAACCTATAAACAATATTTGAATGCGTGCTTTTTTTATATCCATGCTTGAAATGAATACCTTATATTAAGCATCCAACCGTTCATTATGACTGTCGTTTCAGCAAACCAAAAAGAAAAGCATAAAAAGTTTTAAAAAGATTATTGCATTGATTTTAAATTAAATGTATGACGTTAGGTGATTTGTAATATTTTCTTCTTTTTCACCTGACACAATGCATTTGTGACTCTTAGTGGAAAGACAGGGCACAAAGATTGTAATTAAATAATTTTTTTTGTTGGACCTGGACCTTAAAATGCCCCCTAAACTTTTAGGTACTGTTTCTGGCCCAGTTCTGTGTGAAGTTAGTCCTTGTCAAATGCATGCAAAAGTTTGGCATTTGTAATATGTGAATTTGAGGCAGTTTTATAAATCACTTCTGATTGACAGCTACAGTTTCAGAGGCAAGAGCTTCACAAAAGGTTGACTAGCCTTAGGTTCAGATTTTTTTTAACTTTTCAGGATATAATCAGTTTAAGTATAATATATTTTCCCTTTTTAAAAACTGGTCTATTCATTTTACAGTAGAGGAAGGAATGGATCATTTTCCATGTATTTCATTTTCTTCTAACTTTGCTTTTGAACACCATATTGTCAAATCTTAGTTAGTAAGAGATTATTAATCTCCTAACTGCCATTTAAGTTATAAGAAAAGTTGCACTTTATTATTTAATCAGCTCTTTGGAAATTAATATATCTGAAAAGCCAAAGTCCAAATTAAGCAAACTACGTGAACTTTATTTGCATAAGAAAAGTAAAAATGCAGATAATCCAATTGCTTAAACATTTTAATTCATTTAAAATGACTTCAGTATTGAAGTGAAGACTCTGATGTGTTCCAGGCAGAAATTCATTCACAGCGTAGAGTGTACTACTGTGTTTATAGCCATTGGATACTTCCAGTTTATTCAGAGGCTGCTCTTGGGATGTGTTAGTGGTCTCCATCCTCAACAGACCTTTCGCTACCCCTAGACACCCCGTCCTCACCTCTTTGGTGGCAATCACTATCTAAAAGTTATTAAAGCCACCCAGCATCTATCCCTTAATCAAACAGGGAAGAAATTTAGTATCTCTGCTCCTAGGCTGGGTCTTTATTTGTAAAACAAAAAATGAATGTTTTGAGAAAGACCAAATTAATGCATGTTGACAAAGGTAGACATTCTTCATCTGGAAACCAGAACATCCAATCAATCTTTTTTTTTTTTAATTAAAGAACTTTCAGACTGATAAAAGTGATTGTCTCCAGGGGATGTCTCCAAATAAAATGGTCCATAATTGGTCTATAATGAATTATATATAGCAAAGGATATAAAGACAGATGTAAATCAAAATCGTGCAAACATTTTCAAAATACTCAAAAGAAACATCTTAAAACTGAGGGTGAAAGGCCACCTCTGATGAAGTGACAGCCAGATTCTTGTGTTGAGGAAACCCTTATAAACTTTGTTAGGCTCACATCTAAACTTGCTCTTAACATCTTCTGTCCTTATCTTCAAATGCACATGGTATGAGGAAAGAAAAGCATTTTGGCATTTTGGAACAAATCAGTGTGCAAGTAGAACAACCTGATAAGAGAAATATTGTTATCAGGAAAGTGTTTTCCCCAAGGTAAGGTATATTCATGGCTTTTACATTGAGCTGACACCAAGCAAATCTTCAAATGTAAGTCATTCAACAGCAATGCACATCAAGCTTTTTGCAGGGCTGAAATCCTTAAAAACTAACATGGTGTGCTTAGAACACATGATGGAGTTATGTGTTTGAAATTTTCTTCTTTTGTGTTTTGACGTCTTAAGACTTTTATAAGTTGCCTGTATGCTTTTTTCTGTCTTTAATTTTCTTTTCTAATTGGATTATTTCAGTATAGAAGAATATTCTTAAACTCTGAATTAATTTGCTCTAAGTAATGTTGGAATGCTTAGCAAAATCTGAACCTTTTTAAAAAATGAATACTTCTTTCAATATTCAAAGACTAATTTTATTTTAGTGACTGGGTTACCAGAGATTGGCTGGGTGATCTTCATTAAAACAATGCAGTACATATATACAGTACCCTTGACACAGCTAAATGGTCAAATAGTGGAAATGTCACCAGGGAAAATGTTTATTAGGATGAGATTTTCCACTAATGCTGGTATTGGGGGTGTGGATTAGGTTGGCCTGAGTAAAATGGTATATGCAGTTAGACTAGTGATTTCCTTAAAGTTGGACTCTAGTACAATAGTTAATGTGTCTTTGCATCAGTATACAAAGACTCTGGTTTTTTTCTCAACAATATAGAATAAACAAAACAAGCCAACTGTAAAAATATTTACAGAATCAATTCCTTATGTTATATTTTACATTAAAGTGCAGTAGTGTACATGCAAAGAATTTTTGTGAATAAAAACAACACAACCACCACACTGAAGCTCTCTGTAATCTTTTACACAGGCAATGTCAGTGAGCTTATAAAAATGTCACTGCTGAGGGTGTATTTTCCAATGGCATATGCCCACATATTTTTATCCTCTTTGTCCCAGTTTAAGATGTACAAATTATATAATGTTCAAATATTCTACTAAAATTGTTGAAGTAGTTTAATCCATGTTCAGTAATATTGTAGTAGTAACTAAAGAAATAGTAGCAACCATCTCATGAACATTCTTGATGCATAGAAGCGTTAGAAGGTTTTTAGATCCTCAGATGTTTTAAGCCTTCATAATTCCAGGTTAAAAACTCAGGGGAAAAAATGCTATCATAATACGGTGACAGTATTTTTCATATCATGTTAGCTCTGACTTAGTGATCTTTAGAACATGATTCCACATTGGGTTCCCTTTGTTTGTTTATTTACTTTAGCTGTGTAGCAAGGCACATTTTAGCTTGTGAACACACCTTTTTTTCCCTCATGGAACTTTTTTTCACAGTTTCCTTTCATAGCTTGGGCTGATTTTGTACCATTTGGCTCTACATTCAAATTCTTTACCCATTCTTTATTACAGAAAATGTCTTTCTTCTCATGTTCTTGTTAAAATTACAGATGACTCATTATTATCATGGAAGAAAATATCATTTTAACAATGTGACAGTTTACTGGAAATAGAATGAGATATTTTAGATCTGTAGTAAAAATGGATGTTTGTTAATTATGAAGTGCAGAAATGTATTCATTTTTAAACAGTCTTATGGATCATTTCAAAGTAACTTATTCTCTCTTTCTGTCAGCTGTTCTAAAAAGATGCACACTCTCTTTTTGTTGGGCTGCATGAGAAGTCATATATGAATTTGTGATTTCAAATTCATGTTTGGTATACGACTGCCATGGGAGTTTTTAGTTGTTAAACTGGGTGGAGAGAGTTTGTTTTGTTTTTAATTGAGATGATGGAGTTTTCCTTGCAAAAGTAATTAATGGGAAATCAGAAAAGTGGATGATTATTACAAACTTATAATTCCATGAATTGTCATATGGGCAGTCCCCAGTGTGTAGTTGTTCTTTACTTATCATCACCTCCTCTAAAACTTCAAGTCACCCAGATTCTCCCTTACATCCACAACCCTGTAGTTGACTTCCCAATCTTTCTCCTCCCTATGCACTGCTTCTTCCTTGTGCTTCTTTTTCCTTTGTCACCTCCCTGTCTCTGTCTCAGAAACAGTCCCAGGATGGTGATGTTGATAAATAAAATGATGGTTGGCATTTTTAGAGTATCTGCCATATCAATAGGAGATCCTTCAATTGAAAGTGACCAAAACCCAACAGAAACAACTTTTGGGGAAAAATAAAGGAAATGTGTCTAGCGAATCTGGTTTTAATATCAAAACACCCAGTACCTCAAACGATATCATGAGGGTAGTCCTTTTTCATGGTTACCTCTGCTTTCAACTATGCTGGCTTCATTTACAGGCTGGCTCTTCCACAAATGGCAGAAATAGCCACCAGTGGTGCTAAACTAACATCCTACAGCCTTGTAACTACTATCTTCTGCTCACTAAAACAAGAAAGAAAAAAGAAAAAAGGCTCACGTTTTCTTCAAAAGCTCTAGCAGTTGTCCTAGAATTGATTCTAGTTAGGTCACATGGCCTCCTCTGAAACACTCACTTTGGTCAGTGGTATGTGATGGTCTCCTTGGTATGGGATGGTCTCTGTCACATACTAACATGTGTTGCCAAGGGGTGGGTCAGCTCCACCAAGCAACATGGGAAGACAGTGGGGCTGAGGTTTACTCCAAAAGGAAGAGAAGAGGAACTGTTAGAAAAGGTGTCCTAAGTGGACAAAAAAAAAGAAGAAGAAAAAAGCTATGTACTCTACATGCTATATATAATATCAGTACAATTACTGTTCTTTTTAAATCCACAGATTCTTTCAAGATAGCTCTTGTCTTTATTTAAATATAATGAAACTGAGGTTAAATAACTTGCCTAAGATCACAAAACTATTAAGTAACAGAGACTAGTTTTAAAACTAGACCAATGGGTTTCCATGGCCCATTGTCATGCTGGTTTGGATTTGCAGTCATAGCACTAACGACAGCAGTGGAAAAAAGAGAATTCAGTGATAGAATCTAAATAAGCCTATAGCTGTTCTTCCTGTTTCCTACTCATGCCATTTTGCAAGATGTGATTCTTGTCTCCTAGGCTAGCAGTATTTCCCAGACCCTTACTGGTCATTTCACCATTTGGCCATTTCCTGCCTTTGTAAAAACTAAAATCTTAGACACTCATTAACCTAGATTAGCTTCTAAAATAATTAGAATTTTTTTTCACACTAAATTCCAGTAGGGTGATAAGCATCTATTTTCAAAGAGCATCAATTCAGGAAATTTAAATTGTGTGCCTCTATAAGGAAATGGCATTTAAATTGGGATCTGAAGGTTAAAAAAGAGGAGGGAGAGGAGAATCTTCCAAGGAAAGAGAACAGCATAGAATAAGACATATAATCAAGCTGACCTGTAATAGGTAAGAAGAGAATAAGGTGAGGTTGAGGAGGTAGACCTGGGGCTAGATAAAGAGGATCTTTCAGTACATCTTAAAGAGCTTGAAGGTTATCTTCAAAGCAAAATGAATTCCCAACAAGTATTTGGGTACAGGAGTAACATGGTCCACTTTACAGTGTTAAAAATCACTCAACTTCTCTATGGAGAAATTTAGGAGTTTTATGTTTGATCTAGCATTTTGACCATGGAGATGGAGAATAATGGATAGAATCGGAATTGGTTTTGGAGGTGTTTAGGTGTCAGACAGAAGGAAGGTGATGGCCTCGTTTTCTTAGGTAGGAAGTTTGAGAAGAAAGATATTGAACCTGAAAATTCCAATACTAAAATTGGCCATGATTGGAGAAACAGAAATGTTCTTATATGTGTACATTTAAGAGTTAGAATACAGATCCTTATATTTTTATTGACACTTTAGAATTCACAAGGGCATTGACATGTTTTATTTCACTTCATCCTCAAAACAGTCCTGAGATTGGTATTAGTATAATCTTCTCCACTGAGATGGAGAAATTGAGGGGAATAGTTTGCTCATAGTCCTCACACAGCAAGCTTGTAATCAAACTGGGCTCAAATGTGTTCTTTCTAGTCAAAGAGAAATTAACTGACCATATAATAGCGTATCAGACTCATGGTATGTACATTCTGATGATATAGGGCTGAAAAATGTTTCAGCTCCAGATTTTATTCTTTTCCCTTATGGTTATAGTTTCTTCTCTCTGCTGGAGAAGAGGTTGAGGGCTCTGCAGCTTTGGCTGACAAAAGCCTAGTTAGGCACTTTCTAGCGATGCACCTTCTGCAGAGTTATCTCCTCCAACGGCCCCAACCCTCCCCCATCCCACCCAGCTAAAGCTTAGGAACAAGCAATTTTACAGATTCTTCTCTAGGTACAAATTCTTCTCTTTTGTGTGAGCTTATGGCAACAATGTTTAAAAACTGACTATGAGGCATGGAGTTCACAGACATGTTTTGTTAAACTAACAAAATTACTTATAATTTTGAATTATTTTCTAGCATTTATAAATCAGAAAGTCTTTCACACACACATAAAATTATACATCTAAGGATTTCTCTTGAAATATCAGTTCAGGCATCACTGACTTATATGCCTAAAACTGGCAGGTACCTACTGTCACTTAGCCTCTGTGGGCATTTTAGTTTGTCATCTGTGACTTAAGGACCACATCTGTCATTAGGTGAAGGCTATATATTAAAGCTTGGTGGCACACAGGTAGGCAAGTGACACAGATTGTTGTTTAGTCTGATTATCCCTGGTTGAAAGGAAAAAATTGAATGAGACTAGGAGATGAAAAAATATTAAATATGGCATACTCTTTTCAGAGTCAGATAGAAAGCCTGCAAGAAAACTTTTCATCTCCCAGTGAGCCAGAAAAGGAAGAAAATCTTGGCTCGAACTCACAGGCTATAATAAATGTTAAGGGAAGTAGGTGAGACCATTTAAAGTCCTTGGGAAAAAAGTGATATACCATGGAATTGGCCCAGCATAAGAAATGTCCCCAGAGATATGTATTATACTAATGGAATCTCCTGACCATCTACGCTGCTCTTCACACCCAAAACTTTGAAGCATCTCTCCTCTTGCAACATGGCTCTAACTCTGCCCCTTCATGCTGGAACCACTTCCCAAGCCAGCAGCTTAGAGCTATGAAAAAGTTAATAGCACTTCTGGGTAGGAGCTAGAGCCAGATAATTTTTCTGGTCTGACTTCCAGGGCTATTTCAAGGAAAGAAACTATCTTTTTCAGAGTAGCACTTTCTTACACATAGTGATAAAGTTTTGCAGTGCCATTAATTCAGAATTGTACTTCATTAACAGTTTGATAGATTTGTGGATCTAGAGATATATGTGTATCTGCGAGAATATTCACGGATACACATGTATTCACACATATATATTCACATTTCCAAACAATTGACTTCCAAATGCATTTTTGGAACACAGCTCATGTACAAGTTGGAAATTACCTGTTTTAAACTTTGAAGCTAAAGGATAAATTTAACCAACCAGTAGTACATTCTACATTTTGTGTGTTGTTCATCATCGTAGCTCACCTTCCTGTGTTATTTCTTTTCTTTGCCAGTAGATTTACTTCAAGAGTAGGAAAGTGCAATAAATTTGGAGTCAGTCCTGTTAATTGGCAATGTTTCAATAATGTTTAGATGAAACACAAAGTTAGAGCTTATGTTTGAACTATGTACTTTGAAGAATATGGCACCTAGATTGAAATAAAAGTTAAGGTAATGGCTATATTTAAATGAGAAAAAGAAACTGGAAAAGCATGGCTTGTTAAATTCAATGTCTGTCATGGGAAAAAATTGTAAACAAATCACTTTCTCTAAGCCCAGAAACAAGAAAAGATTACTAGATAATAACAAATATAGTTTCATAAATAGCAATTGCTACCAAATCATTATAACATAATTATTTTCTTAGTAACTATTCAGTTAGATCAAGGGGCAAAATTTCAATCCACATGTACAACATAATCATTGATATTTGGGCAATGGTTTGTGATTTTTTATAACCATTAGGTAACAAAAACAGATTAAGAGCCCTGCTACGACAGAATCATCTGGATTACTTATTTAAAGTATAAAAACTAGGTATCAAAATCTGACCAACTAAATTGGAATCGCTTCAAGTCTGTGAGCTAAGTACATTTATTCTGTTTTCAAGTGAGGTAACTGAGTCACAGAATGTTAAGAAACCTGTTGAGGATCACACTGCTAGAAGGCAGCAAAGTTAGCTTTTGAACCAGAAATCTAATTTCAGAGTTTGCACTCTTAAGATAAAACAAATCACACTTATATTTTTGTAATGTTGCTTCCCAGATTATTAAACTGTTAATTACCAGAGTTATTACCAATTTTTCTATATAACTTACTTCTTGCTTTTTCTTTAAAACCAGAAATTATTTTTACATGGCAAGGATTGCTGAAGAAGGTATGAGCTTGCTGAACAATGGATGGTTTAAGTTTAGGGCTGTGCTGCCCAATACAGCGGAGATTAATTAGCCTTGTGTAGCTACTGAGTACTTGAAATATGTAAGTGTGACTCCAAATTTCAAAGACCTAAGAGATAGTAAAAAATATATATAATACCTCAAAAATTTTTTATATCTATTTCATTCCCAAATGATAATAATTCAGATATGTTGGGTTAAAATTCATTTCACCTGCTTTGTTTTTCTTTTAATGTGGCTCTCAGGAAATTTAAAATCATACCTGTAGCTCAGATTTGTAGCTTACATTATATTTCTGTTGGAAAGTGCTGGTCAAGGTAAACCTTCATCAATTCTTCTATATTCTATTAAAAAAAATAGTTGAGAATCTCCTAGTTTATAAATGTCTTGGTGTCATAACCTACGTATCTTTGTTTTCTCTTTAGACTGTAGCACAGGGCATTGCAAATATTGTACTAAACAGTTAATATGTGTATTTTGAATTGAAATCAATTGAAATTAACAATTGGACCTAAACTAGGTCCCTGCTCATTTCTGGATGTCTGCAATGCTCATACATAATTACCAACTTATTGTATATATGCTCAATAACTTTGGTACCTGTATATGAAGACATAAGTGACAAGGTACAACAACCCCTATTGTATGAATGTTACATTCCTGCAAATAAGTCCGTAAAGTGATTTTTCGTATATAAAATCTAGTTGCTACCTCAGTCACAATGCCATACTTCAAAATTTGTTTTGAAACAGAAAATTATCCACGTGTTAAAATGATGTTATTAATTTCTAACAGTTCTATTTCTTTGTAGAACTGCAATTAAAGCATTTGTTTTGGCCCTATAACAAATGAACTGAAGGACAAATATTAAGAATAATCATAGGTGTGACTGAATTGTACTAAACCACAAAGTCTTGCCGCTTGTAAGTGGAGCCAGTCATGTCAATGTTCCTATGAACCTTGGGCAGTAAAGATAGGTTTGTTTCCAGCTAGATGCTACTGTATAAACCTTTTCTCTTCCACCATCAACTTTGAACTGTTTCTTTTTTATTCAAATGACTTAATGGAATAAAAATTTTCCTGATAAGTTGTATTAATGAAATCTTTGTTGAACTAATTAGATTTAAAGGATGCTAAGATACTTCACTATAATAAGCTAACCAATACATTATTTTAAAAAGTTTTTAAAAAGTCACCCAATTTAATAGTTCATAAATCTTGATTAGCTTAAAGCTGCATAATATTTGTTTATACAGTTTAAGGTACAGCAATATCTTAGCTAGTCTTTGAACTCTTCCCTCTTGGAGCCCTTTCTTATATGTATAGCAGGGAAGGCAAATATCTATATATTTGAAAACTCTAGAGCTACTTATTGGTTGTAAGTAAACAATATTTCCTTCAGACTCTTCCCTCCCTTCAATATCATCAATACCACTAGTGGGAGAAAGTTGTATCTGAGAGTCCTTGGAAACAAGTATCCTTTTATTAATTCTTAACACTTATAAACTGAATGATTGGCTTCTTGGCTGTATAAGCAATTACAAGGAGGTAAGATACAGACAGTTGAGGAAATAGACATAAGATCATTACAAATAATAAAATTGACATTCCAGATGGAACTTACTCTGACATGAAAGTGCTATCATATTTAAAGTTATACATATTGGGTTGCTATACATGTCTGGGTAATTTTGCTTTATTGGAAGGCTGTTTAAAATCCATCAACACCTTAAAGCTACATCTATGAAGTTTGCACGTAAGCATGTATGTTTCAATCTGAGAAAAGTGGAGTTCTCACAGAAGAAATCCTATAAAAAATGGTCCTTTACTGTTGGCCTTATTGCTAGCTTCCTGGGTAGCAAGGATGTCTTGCACAACAGTATGTCTTATGAAAAATTAAAGCAAAACAAATACCGTTGTCAGTAAAACCTTACTAATTCCATTTATAAATTCAATTTGCAAGTGTTTTCCATTGCATTTATAAATCTTGTTACAAAATAATCTTCTACACATTCTTTAAATTTTATAAATGAATAAAGGGAATACACTGTAAAAATCAGTAAATGTTTTCATCTAAGGCTTGAATAATTGATAATTATGCCCATTTGTTTTTAACTTTTGTGTCAAAGTATTAATTTTATCTATGTCAAAGGACTTTTAGATTTAGAATCACATGTAAGCATTGGGAGTGCTTTGGTTTCATTAAACTCACCCTTGCTGAGTTTCTGCCCTTTATACCTCCTTTTATCTTATTTTTTAAATTGACACATAATAATGGTACATATTTATGAGGCATATAGTGGTTTCAATACATATGATGTATAGTGATCAGATCAGAGTAATTAGCATATCCATCATCTCAAACATTTGTCACTTTTTGTGTTGGGAACATTCAATATCTTCCTTCTAGCTATTTGAAACTATATAATAAATTAATGTTAACTACAGTCATCCTACAGTGGTGTGGAAAGCTAGAATGTATTCCTCTTATCTAGCTGTAATTTTGTGTCCTTTAACAGATTTGTCTCTGTCCCCACTTTTCCCCTATTTTTGTCTAGAATCCTCCGCTCTTTTTACTTCTAGGCTGACTCCCTTTTTGGACCCTTTTGTGTTTGGTTTCTGAATCTTGCCTCTTTTACTTTTTAGTACTCGGGGCAGAAATGCTCCCCTCCCTTCTTTTAGATCTCTAGCTTTTCCTTTTACTTTACCACTCCCTGTCTGTCTTTTCTGTTTTGGTCATCTATTACCTCTGGTCATGGTTTGGGCTGAACAGTGGCCGAGGAGCCAGCATCACAGGTGTTTTCTTCTAAGTATGGTCTTTTCTCCTTAGGATGAGCCTGGTTATTTTCCTTATCCACGGAGGTACAAACAGTACCATCTTGATTATCCTCACACTCCAGCCCATGATTTAGGCCATCTATGGATTGTCATTTCTTTCTCATTATCTCTTTGTATCACTAGTATTTGTTTCAAAATTGGCTTTTAAAAGTGAAGAGATTCTTATTTTAAAATATATATATATATATTTATTTTTTTATATATATATTTATTATATATAATATTTCTTTTTCTTTTTTTCTTTTTTTTCTTCAGATAGAGTTTCGCTCTCATCACCCAGGCTGGAGTGCAGTGGTGCGATCTTGGCTCACTGCAACCTCCGCCTCCTGGGTTCAAGCGATTCTCCTGTTCTCCTGCCTCAGCCTCTCAAGTAGCTGGGATTACAGGCACCCGCCACCAGGCCCAGCTAATTTTTTGTGTGTGATTTTAGTAGAAATGGGGTTTCACCATGTTGGCCAAGCTGGTCTCAAACTCCTGACCTCAGGTGATCTGCCCACTTTGGCCTCTCAAAGTGTTGGGATTACAGGCGTGAGCCACTGTGCCCGGCCGTCTCAGCCCCTAATATTTCTATCAGATTTTACTCAGCATATTTTGGGGGAAAGGAAGTATATGCAGTATGTTTGAAAGGTGAATCATATTTAGTCCTGAGCTAGCTCACTTTGGACCTTTCTGTGTCCACGTGCTCATATTCCCCACGGCAAAGGCATTTGCATTGCACAAGTCTGTTCAGATTTACGACGATCTCACAATGTCATTCATTCTGTCCCTGAATGAATCAGAGAAAAAGAGGGCTAAGTATTGTTGACACAGGTGATTGTTCTTCTAGTAAGCACAGGTGAAATTCTCCCTTCCTTCAAATGGACTTTGTGGTAAAGTTCTATCTGTTTTCTGGACTCATACTCCTTCAAAGATGATAGAGGGAATGCAGGCAGAGTTGAGACTCGGAGCAGTGCTTCTCAAACTCTGTTGAGGAGGTGAGGTCTCTATTTTTCTGTAAAATGAAGTAAAAATTAATTTCTAGAAAACTGAAATGAAAAACAGGGCCACAACAACATCCCCTTACTTTTTTATTATTAAACAGACACAGCATTAATTGGTCAAATTGCCCTACAAATTTGTAAACGTGGACTCTCCATATCTCTACTTAACCAGTACCAGTTGGGGGACCATACTTTCACAGCCAGTTTAGGACACTTCTACCCATACCAGATAGAAAGTGATTAATTTTAAAAAACCAACTCCATAAATATTTAGTGGGTAGAGGGGTGGGAGGGTGGGTTTGCTTTACTTGAATTTAGAAAATCCTGCAAGTATAGGGGAAATCTGTTAATGAGCTAAGACTATAGACAATTAACTATTATCAAAGATTCTTAGCAGAAAATAAACAAAAAGTTAATGCTTGCTATATCATAACATGATCTGTGCACATATGCATCCTAAGGCTTAAAAAAGAGAGCTTTTGAAGAATGAGTGAATTTAAAATGATGCTTAAAATTTCCTTCCACAAATATCTTCTTCACAGAGAGAAAGGCTTTCTCCCTGGCTCTGTCTATATAAGTAAGCACCTTGGGAAACACTGGGCCAGAGTTCTTTTTACACCTTTGCATGTTGCTGCTTTAATGTTTTATCTGCCCACTGCCAATTGATCTCAAATAAGTCTAATTTTTGGAAGGAATTTCATTCACATTCATGGATCCTGGATTCTTTAGGGGCTTTGAACTTTTCCTTTGTGATAAGAAAGCACCACGTAAGATAGGAAGTCAATTGGGATTAGAATTCAATATGTCAGCTAACTCAGAAATCCCAGTACAGAATTTAGCACTCCTGGTCAACGGATGCTCTCCAGGGAACTTGGCCTCCGGAAATCAATTATTGGATTACATCCATCTAACCCAAGAGTGGGTTTGATGATGACTGTTTTTATTTTCTATTATGAAGAGAGTGATAATGTTTATTTTATGAGGATAGATGGTAAAAACAATCTTTATTTCAAAAATAGTATCAGTTCTATTGAATGATTTTGCGTTCCACAGGATTAATTTTCAAGATACTTGAATTGGGAAAGCTGAAATTACTATAAAAAGAATGTAGTGCCTTAAGTTTTTTGGAATGAAATGAAATGTGCACCCATTTAAGACTTTCATTTAACTCAGACACTTAAAATATCAAGAAAATAAATGACTTCTTTTGGCTAATTGTCTTATGTACAATAACCTTGAGGGTAAGTATCAGGTAAAAGGTAAGTGGTATCATTGGATTTCCTCTCTAATTAAGAAGAGATCCAGTGACAGTTTGTTTTCATGGTGCACATTAGAAATTGTGATTGTGCTGCTTTCTCATTTAACTTTAGAATAATTTATTATGACAAGTAACAGAAAGTAGATAACAGAGTTTAAGTGGTTTATACTTTCATGCTTGTATGTTGTGTTCCTGTCTTACAGACTTTTATAGTATTGAATAAAGGGAAGGCCATCTTCCGGTTCAGTGCCACCTCTGCCCTGTACATTTTAACTCCCTTCAATCCTCTTAGGAAAATAGCTATTAAGATTTTGGTACATTCATATCCTTTTTCAAGTGATTAATATTAACTATTTGTACATAATCTGTAAGCACTTTGTAGCTAAATATCAAATTAAGTTGGGAAATGTCCATATTCTATAGTTTTCATCACTCTCATTTTGCATCTTTGTCATATAAGCCTCATTCTTAAAGTTCATTAATCACATAGACATTACTGAAACATTCAGTCTTTAACATTTTATATATTATGTATAAACATGTATTTATGTACTTTTGTTATCTGTCTAAAAACACTTATATGTATTGAATCCTACAAATCTAAAGTAAGATAATCATATTTACCTTTACCATCTTTATACAAAGTTTGTGATGGTGTAGAATTTGCAGTGAGCAATGATATAATAACAGAAAAATCTACTTCCACACCCAAGTTTATCCATAGTTATGATATAAAACACTTCAATGTATCTTAGAATAAATCTTTAAGTATATTTTCTGTCAGAGAATGTCAAGAGTCTTTGGCCAGTACTTAGTTAATTCTTGAAATTTCCTGATGATTTTTGTGAAGGAAGAACTGGAATGTTGGCTGAATTTCAAATTCAAGTCATGAGTTATGATGCTGCCATGCAAAACTGATTGCTTAGTAAAGACTCTGGAAGTTAATGAGAGAAGTTGGCATATATTTCCAAATGGTCTTAAGGGATTTGGTTTCATGATTCATGGTGTTAAAAAGAACTTCACAACTACATTCATTTGTTGATCAGTTTAGCAAAACAATTCATTTCTGAGTGTATCTTGTTTGATAGCTTTGACAATAATAGGTATTCAAAGACCATTATAATTATCATAAGCTCATACTATTTTTTAAAGGATTCTAAAATTTAAAAAGCCATTCTAATTTTAATATGATAGCAAGGCATTTCTTAGTGGTATAAATATGCTATTACTAAAATTAAAAGATTTGAAACATAAAAATCATATGATCAGGGTTTTTACACTTACGGAAGTTTCCTTATCCCAGTTTGTATTCGTAGTGCCATCATGTGGTCATTTGATGAAAACTTTCTTTTTCAATTATGGAAAATTTTTGTTTTGGCAGTAAACTATAGTGGAAAGAATATTGGATCTTAATGCAGGAAACTTATATTCTAGTCCTGAGCCCTTTATCTAATTCCTCTAGAGCTTAGTAAGGCCTTATTTTCCTGATTTTTAAAATATAGTGATAAAACTTATTTTTTAGGGTCCCTTTCAGTTTTATAATTCTGTTATATCTGTTCATTTGTTTTAGCTACCATTTAGAGTATATTTACTTATGCACAGCGACTGTTCCAAGCATTTCCAATATATTAACTCGTTTAATCTGCATGTAAAAATGATTACATTACAAAATGAGTATATTATTAGCTCCATTGTAGAGAAGTAGGAGGAGATACAAGGCAATGGCACAGAGAGGTTGAGTCACTTGGCCAACATCACTTTGCTGTGTTGCATTTTAATTACATTCCCATCATGTTAAGTGCCAATCTTCAAGAATACTCACTTTTAATGTTATCGAATGCTGCTGCACTTGCATAACTCAGTCGAAATAGAGCAGCTGAACAATTAGCATCGTGCCGTACTTTGACTACAAATTGTTTTCATGCATTGAACTATGTTGGATAAGATGTGTTTAAGAAATTACAATATTGCAGATAAGTGGTCTTCCTCAACAATTTACTAGTTTATTTGCCTGAATGAGCTCAAGTCAATACTTTCTGTTGAAAAACTATGCAACTCCAGGTAGCACGAAAATAGTCTTCCCACGGAAGTTCTCTGGGAGGTGAATATATTGATTTAATAATAGTTGTAAAAACAACACCTTATACTGATATAATGCTTTTATATACATTATCTCATTTAATCTATACAAATACTCAGTGAAGGTGATATTATTACCCACATTTTACACATGCAGAAATTGAAATTTAAAGAGATTAGATGACTTGACCACAATACATTTATCCCTGAATTTTGGCTAAGCTGCAGTTTGGGCTTTTCAGTGTTAGCTTTTTGTAGTATAGCACTTGGATTTTGATTTTCTTTTGTGCGTTCCTTAACAATAACCTACATTATTCAGCATGCTAATTATGTGCACTATTTTGACAAACTGTGTGTTTATGACAATGAGTAACCCTCCTGACTGGACAAAGAATGTAGAGTAAGTTCAACTTATATTTTTAATAACATATCTACATTTGGGAGTTTGAAACTGTGTCTTATTGTAGTTTTAAAAATAAAACTGAAGAGCATTTTATTAAAGTCATTTCTAGACAAAATTACTCAGCAAGAGGACAATGTTCATTGGCCCTCAGGCCTGCTGGCGTTATACCTGATTATTGCTCTCTTTCGCCTGTACCTGGTGTTTACCAGAAGACCAGCACTCTTGGACATTTACTCCTTTTTCTTTAAAATCTACAGTAGCCAAACCAAATGTGGTCAAAGCAATTGCAGAAAAGAGACAGTATGGTAGACCTTTGTTCCAGTTAAATTCCAGATAAATTCATTGAGTCGAAAATCAAAAAGAGTTAGTTACAAATGCCATATCGAACCTCACAAAGTTTTCGTTGCCAACAGGCACATTCACTTCATGTCAAGTCAATATAGTTCCAAGCGTGTACACCAACAAATTGAAAAATAATCCAAAGTTTCAGGATTGTAGAACTTGAAAATTCGGTAGACTGAAAACTAAACTAACAGAAGTGGAAATGTTGAAGAGTGTTCAGAAACCAGAAGCATTACTAACTATACTGATGGTGTCTCTGTTCTGGGGATACCTTCGAGGCAGAGAGGCCAGATTTGTGATAACTGAAGTTGGGCTACTCTAACCATAGCTGCTCACCTGCCCACACTTCCTATTTGTAGTGCCTGTTACTATACAGCTGCTGACCTGTAACAGCTACAGAAGTATTAGGTTGGTGTAAACATAATTGTGGTTTTTGCCATTACCTTCAATTGAAGGTAATGTTTGTACCAACGTATTTCCAAGAGTGTTTCCTTTCCTAGACACTTCCAGGCTGAAACCAGTAAGAAAAATGACATTTTGAAGAAAATAATAAATATTATATACAAAAAATTCTAAAGTATTGAAGTTAATATGAGAGGCCCCACAGGTTTTCCGTTGCCCTAGTTTTTTTGTGATTTTATGCCACTCTCACACCCCAATTTCTGAGTAGGAGATTTAAACTTTGGAAACACCTAAGTTTCTGAATTATCACAAGAATTTTATTCTAAATTAAATGTTTACTTTTTGTAACCCTAGAAATATTTACTTTGATTTTAAAGAAGTCTTTATTCCAAGTAAGTTAAATTATCTTGTAGAAAAAAAAAAAAAAGGCATGCTAGTTTGTCAATTCCCTCTCATTCTTGGAACACCATTAAAATTGAGATTTTTTTTTTTCCCTGAAAGGAAATCATTTCATGCTTCTGCAATAGTATTGATTGGCTATTCCATCATGTAAACATACTAAATATTTCTCAGGAGACTATGTTTATTTATGTAAATACCAAGACATTTCAGACAATGTCTAGATAGATTTAATATACCTTGTATTTCTCACACTACTCTTAAGACACTTTACAAAACAACTCTTTGTGTGTTAGAAAGTTGAATTTAAATTTAGGGCTATGTTTTATTTGTATGAAAATAAAGTCCATCTGCTTAGTTTTCTTTTTTAGTATTCATCTATTCTGCTGATAGAGTGATAAGAAATTGGTATGCTATGAAAAAACACTGTTATTTTATCAAATTTGTTGGATGCTTGTTTTCAGATACACCTTCACAGGAATATATACTTTTGAATCACTTATAAAAATTATTGCAAGGGGATTCTGTTTAGAAGATTTTACTTTCCTTCGGGATCCATGGAACTGGCTCGATTTCACTGTCATTACATTTGCGTAAGTGCCTTTTTTGAAACTTTAAGAGAGAACGTAGTTTGGTTTTCCATCAGTGCTTATGCTTTTAAGAATAGGCTTGCTTTACCTGTAGAATATTTTGGTGTGATTCATACATTCAAACTCTGGATTTCAATTTAGCACAACAAAGGTCTAAGTGGGATTTCACTATGGCATGAAGGCTTTGCAGTAGTTGAAAACTACAATTTTCACACGTAGCATCTGTCAGAAAATTTCACATACGCCACTCTTCCACACACACATGCACAACACACATACACAAACACATATGAACACACACAATCTCATATCAAAACACAAGCATATTTGTAATACATCTGTGAAAATCACTTTGAAAATTATAGCCACGAAACAGTTCTATTGGCTACACAAATTTGCAATGACCTTGCTCATATTACACACAGTTTCTTTTATTGGTTTGGTAGAATAATCGAAAGTAAGTATCTACTAGCATCAAAATGATCTGACAAATCAAACTAAGAGAAGAAAGAAGATACTTGAAATATTATGTTTTTAATATATTAAATTACTGATTTCTAAGACCTGTAGAGGAGGGCATTCTCTCTGCCTTTCTGTTTCTCTCCTGACCCCTTTTCTTTCTTATTTTCTTCTTTCCTTTTATGGTTTTCTTCATCTCTTTAGTCTCAACATAAACTTCCTTATCCTTATATCCTATTCATATCCACTCAGTAATATACACAGTTTATGCAATCCCATGCTTTTTATTCTAGTCACAGACTTCCTCAGGAAGAGACCCAGACAAAGAAAACCATTCCGGACTAAGTGAGAGTAGAGCATAGAAAGAGGCAGCCCAACAACACTTACCCTCAGCCTTCCTTCAGGAGCTGATTTTTTGGCCTCTTACAGTTGTGATGTAGTGGAGAGGAGCAGGAGAGGTGACACTGATATACTCAGGACTCCGAATACTGCGTGTCTGGTTGTAATTTCCTGTCTGATCAGGATGAGCCAATTCTTTGCCAGGTTCTCTGGCCACAGCTCAAAAGAAGGCATACCAGGATTTCCATTTCTTAAGATCAAAATGGCAATAATAATAGGGGCAGCACTGGACCCTCATAAAATATTGTTCTTAATTTGCTTAACTTTTATTTAAAAGTTACACTGGGAAAATCTTATCTCGTATATAAAAGCAGTAAGGCAATCTGCCTTTTCATGCCCAAATTTCTGTTCGGTGATTTCATATATCTTTTTCTAACTAAAACCCTAAACCATAGCCAAGATTTATTTTCTTTTTACAAGTTACACATGATATTGGTTGCATTGCTTCCAAAGTGACAACAATGGCGCCTACTTTATGAAGTTTACATTTAGCTAATGGCCTTAAATTATGTGAACAGAGGATTAGTGATGAAATCTAATTCCTGATTTGCCACTTACAATATTTATCATTTAAAATCACCAAGAAGGTCTTTATAAAAGACCCATGCAAGTAATATAAATCCTGCTAAAATCTTGAATAACTCTGATTTAATTCTACAGGTTTGTAACAGAATTTGTAAACCTAGGCAATTTTTCAGCTCTTCGCACTTTCAGAGTCTTGAGAGCTTTGAAAACTATTTCTGTAATTCCAGGTAAGAAGTGATTAGAGTAAAGCATAGGCTCCTTGTACCTACAGCTTTTTCTTTGTATCCTGTTATTGTGTTTGTGTGTGAACTCCCTATTACAGGTACGTCACAGAGTTTGTGGACCTGGGCAATGTCTCGGCATTGAGAACATTCAGAGTTCTCCGAGCATTGAAGACAATTTCAGTCATTCCAGGTGAGAGCAAGGTTAGACAACGAGACTGACCCATCATATGATTCAGCATCCTTCTCTTTGCTTGGCATTCAGTTTTACCGAAAATCAAGAATCATAAGACTAGGTGTTTCAAAGAAAATGATTCTTATTGTTTAGACATAAGCTTTATCAGACTTGGAGTGTAACAGTGTCTTATGTGAGATACTGTGATTTGAGGTCAAGGTGATTTGCACTTACAAATATCATGTTTTGTTTTGTTTTTTCACCATGTTAGTTTTATCAAGAATTTGCTCCCTTTTAAATGTACCAATCTCTAATTTCTTATTCATTAGAGTCATTAATGACTATGTGTATACAATGCAAATCTTCTAAATTTTTTGCTAACAAAAGAGAAGGGAATGAGATAATAAAAAATAGTGTGAGTCTGCATGGAGGATTTATTATCTTAAGGCACAATTATACTGCAAACCACTTTCAGTTGTACAGCAAAATCTTTCTTATTTATAAATAGGAATTTAAAAATATTTATTCAAGTATTTTGTCATAAAACTGACCTCTGACCCTAATGAAAATGTGAGGCAAGCTTCAGTAGCAAAAAGGAAAAAGACAAGGCCCTTTCCTTAATATAGGCTCCATGAAGAACATGAACCTTCCATTACTCTGTCTTGACATAATGGGATATGAATCTTCATTTCATTGCTTAAATCATTACATTTCTGGAATTCATCTTCAGAAGTTCTTCCCCCTTCCATGAAGTGTTGCTTCTCCATTAGCATTGCAAACATTCTTGGACTTATGAATGAAATCTATGTTTTCAAGAAAATTGTGTGAAACTTTTATTATTTCAGATGTGTTAAGTTTTCATAGTAACAGACTTCTTTCTTTCAGGCCTGAAAACCATTGTGGGAGCCCTGATCCAGTCTGTGAAGAAACTCTCTGATGTCATGATCCTCACTGTGTTCTGTCTGAGCGTGTTTGCTCTAATTGGGCTGCAGCTGTTCATGGGCAACCTGAGGAATAAATGTATACAGTGGCCTCCCACCAATGCTTCCCTGGAGGAACATAGTGTAGAAAAGAATATAACTGTGAATTATAATGGTACACTTATAAATGAAACTGTCTTTGAGTTTGACTGGAAGTCATATATTCAAGATTCAAGTAAGAATTATTGTTATGTACATTTCCTTAAAAAGTAGAATTGGATTGTTTGTAACACAAAGGATAAATCCTTGAGGGGCTGGATATCCCATTTTACATGATGTGATTAGTACACATTGCATGGCTGTATCCAAACATCTCATTTACCCCATATATACAAACACCTACCTTGCACCCACAACAATTAAAATTTAAAATTTAAAACTAACGAAATAAATAAAACACCCTCTAAAAAATAATTACTGTTATGTATATTTAGTCTTTTCATTGCTAATGTGCCTTCCATCTAGGCATGAAAATGTTTTTAAATGATCACATAACAAGACGTCATCTTTTAGAAAATTACCTAATCAAACTATTTAACAATATTTAAAATTATATTTTATTTGGTATTTCTATCCTCTGGATTTTAAATAATAGATTATTTATATTTCTGGAACTAATTTTAAAGAAGAATTTTGTTAATCACCTTATCAATGGCTTACACATACATTTAACAATTTTGTTCATAACTACTCTAGTCTTGACTCCTCAATGCCATTTTCTATTTTATCATCATTTGGAAGCCTGAAGAATTCAGCTAGAAAGAATTTTCCTAGGATCCTTTGTTGTTTCCTGTGGTAATTGATATAATCAAAGGAGATAAAACATGTGAATGCCCTTTGCGAATTCTACAGTACTATGCAAATGTAACTCATTATACACTAATTACACAATGTCTCTTATGTATCAGAAACTTTGTAGTACACTGGGGAAAATAATGGAGATAACACATGGCTTCAGAGTGTTGTAGTTTAATAGATTATTTTGTTACCTAAAGGAAATAAAGTGATACCTAAAAGTAAATCTCATTCATATATTTGAAAAGTAGTATTCCATCAAAAAGAAGAAAATTACAGTTAATAAAGCTTCAGGAGAGAGTAATAGAAAATGTTAGTTGGGTGCAGTGGCTCACACCTATAATCCTAGCACTTTGGGAGGCTGAGGCTGGAGAATCACCTGAAGCCAGGAGTTTGAGAGTTTGAGACCAGCATGGGCAACATAGTGAGACCACCTTCTCTACTATATATATATAGAGATATATATATATATATATTATATATATATATACACAAACACACACACTTTTTTTAATGAGTTGGGTGTGGTGGCATTTACCTATAGTCTCAGCTACTAAGAAGGCTGAGATAGGAAGATCACTTGAACCTGGGAGGTCAAGACTGCAGTGAGCCATGATCATGCTACTGAACTCCAGCATGGGTGACAGAGTAAGACTCTGTCTTGGAAATAATAATAATTGTGCTAATAGCCTTTCTCTTTTGAAAGTGACAATAAAAAGTGTGTAAGTTTCCTCTCTCTTTAATTTTAGAATCTGCCAGTAGTGATATTTCAAAAGCAAGGAGAGTTAGAACATGATTAATAAGAAAAGGAAAAGTCCTTTTTAAGGAAAAACATTAAACCTGCACAACTTAGATTTTTAGATGTTCTTGAATATAGTATATCTGTATTATTTTAAGGTGATGAATAATATTTTGGAAAAAAAGAAAGAAAACTTCAGTGACTGATTGTGTGGAACAAACAGAATTAATTACAGAAAGTTACTAGTTGTTTGTATTTATTAAAGTAATGATAGCATAGTTTAAAAAGCGAGTACTAATCAGTGTTTCCTTATAGTTATAAATCTGGAAAATACCTTAGGTTGATACAAATGAACTCTTCCATGACATTCAGTGATACGCTAATAAATAATTTACAAACAGCTGAAAATCTTTAGGTTTAGTTGTAAATCTTTAGTTGTTAATCTTCAGATTAAGAACAGTGTTTGAGCAATACACCAATGTTCCTTATTCACTTGATATGATGCCAGTAGGTCAACTTCAATCACCAACTCCCTGAAATCTGTTGTTTGTTTGTTTTACCTAAGTTTAAAATACTGACTATGAGGGTTATTTAGGGTTTATTCTCTCTAGGGAAAATTTATTGGACTGCATTTTTCCAATACTCAAAGTAAAAAAATAAATAATATCTGAGGTCATTTTCAGCTCTAAACATCTGTGATTCTTATTTTAAACCAAATGCAAATATAAATAAAGTGGTTCATTTTTGAAAGTAATAGAAAATTAAGTTTATTAAATTTAAGGATAAATATTATAACTGAAAAGTTATATTTTCCTCAGGTTAAGGCTAATCATTAAGGTTAGATCATGAATTTAATGAGCAAAACTTCATTTATAAATATGAGATACCAAAAATTCATCCATAAACTATTATAGTCCTTTCTCTTTGTTTAATTTTAATTCAAAGTTAGAAAATACTACGTCAACTTTCCTGTCTAGGTTCAAATAAGTCAGAATATTAGAAACAAAAATGATATTTTTCCTTATGTGGTTCTGTGTACTGTATGGAACTATGCATGGAATAAATTCCTCAGAAAACTTAACATCTAGAAAATATATCTTCTTACAAAATCCAACATTGATTGTTTAATTTCATGTTTTCCTCTTTTTGTCTTTTATTTACTTATTCATTCAATAAACTTTACAGAAAGGCTACCCAGTCTCAAACAAACACTAATATAGAAGTAATTAATGATCATGACTTTCTAGGAGGAATACTTGTAAATAAATAATTACAATATAGGAGTGTCACTATAAGAATAATTCAAGTATATATGTGTTACTCGTAGCACAATGAGGAGAGTTCTTAATTCTGACAACATTTAGTGGAAAGAAAGTTGAAAATATCAAGGAAAAAGTTACAGAAGAACTGGATGTTGCAAGACGCAAAGGAGTTTGCAAGAAACGGGAATCTTTGAGATAATGTTCTGTTCACCTATAGTCATCATTTTAGCTTTAGTACTTAAGACTTTTTAAAACTGCTTTCATTTCAGTTGTTGATCTGGTTTATGCATATTTGACTATAAGTTGCCTATATTCTGGAAACTGTGAGAATATAAGTTATACTTAATTATTAAAATGTATAGTGTTAAAAATATAGGAGAGAGGACCAGAAAATATACTATTCTTTTATTTTGAAATGTGTGGCCGTTTTGAGAAAATGAATTCCTGTCATTCCTGTCTATTTTTACTGAATGAATTTTTTTTCATGAGAGTGGTGGATAAAGGCTAATACCTTTTTGAAAGATTGTGTTAGTACCTGTCATTATCACTAAATTTACATTCATAATGAAGAAATACTTTGCACTGTGAAGTATCTAATGCAAATACTTTGCACTATAAAGTATCTAATGTAAAGTATCTTTGCACTGTATCTAATCTAATGCCATTCCTTCATAATGACAAAATGCTTTGCACTGTAAAGTATCTAGATAGAATATCTAGAATTTGGAGGGAGAAGAGACAAATACTTGTGCCTTTGAATGAATTATATGTTTAAAATTCCTCAACAAACTTAAAAGAAGAACCTGACCTTCCTGTTCTCCTTTTAGTGTTTTTAACAATGCAAATGTTCATCATATGACTTTCTTTTTTCAAACAGGATATCATTATTTCCTGGAGGGTTTTTTAGATGCACTACTCTGTGGAAATAGCTCTGATGCAGGGTAAGTCAATAATTTGTGTGTATCTGTGTATCTTTCTGTGTACACATACATATGTGTATCTTTTCTCTCTTTTTATAGAAACTGAAGATAACAGCCAACTAATTTTATTGACATTAATTTGCTATATGTAAGGTTTTAGATAAAGTGTGAGATTATTTAAATATTAGGTAAGATTTATGTTTTCTAAAACAAGAAGTAATACTGTTAGACACATGCACACGTATGTTCATTGCAGCACTATTCACAATAGCAAGAACATGGAATCAACCTAAATGCCCATCAGTGATAGGCTGGATAAAGAAAATGTGGTACATATACACTATGGGATGCAATGCAGTCATAAAAAATAATTAGATCATGTCCTTTGCAGGGATATGGATGGAACTGGAGGCCATTATCCTTAGCAAACTATTTTTGCAGGAACAGAAAACTAAGTACCTCATGTCCTCACTTATAAGCAGGAGCTAAATGATGAGAACACATGGACACATATAAAGAACAACACACACTAGGGCCTACTAGAGTGTGGAAAGTGGGAAGAGGGAGAGGATCAGGAACAATAACTAGTGAGTACTAGGCTTAATACCTCGGTGATGAAATAATCTACACAACAAACCCCCATGACACACATTTAACTATATAAAAAACCTGCACATGTACGTGCTTCTGAACTTCAAATAAAAGTATAAAAAAAGAGGAAAATATCTCTTAAACATCCACTGTATATAACAGCAAAAATACAAAAAGAGGAGTAATCCTGTTCCTACTTTTTTAGTTTATATAGTAATAACAATGCTGTTTCTTTTAGATAAGTATATGGAGCTATAAACTCTGGAGACTCCATAGTAGTAGAAATGAAATGGAGATGTTGAAATTGCAAATTATCAACAAAAGTTATTTTGTAAAATATTATTAGAAATGCTGCACCATATTTTAATGATGATGCCAAGTAGCTAATAAGGCTATATGCAGTCAAAAGTTGGGAAATAGATTACTTACTTATTTATCAAACTTTTATTTTGAAATAGCAAATCTTTCTGGCTAGACAATATTATAGCATAGTATCAGAGTAAAAAGGCAGCAGAACCACTTGTAATACTTTCTTTTGCCCCACTTGCAGCCAGTGTCCAGAGGGATATGTGTGTGTGAAAGCTGGTAGAAATCCCAATTATGGCTACACAAGCTTTGATACCTTCAGTTGGGCTTTTTTGTCCTTGTTTCGACTAATGACTCAGGACTTCTGGGAAAATCTTTATCAACTGGTGAGACACTAAAGAGCTACACTCTCCATTTAAGTAAAAGTACACAAGAAAACCAATTGAGTTATGAAATTAAAACCAGAGGATAATATAGTAGAAAGAGCAGAACTTGAAACGAGACTTGACTTTCTCTATCCTATTGATTATAACACATATTGAGCAGAATGATGCCAAGGATTGCAATTCTCTCCCATTTCTTCTTGACTCAAAACCTGTTCTCTACCTTTCTCAGACACAGATTGTCCTAAACAGAAGGCACGTTCTCCCTTCAGCCTTATCTACCCCCTCAAATATTATCTCTCAGGTGGGAGGTAATGAAAATGAAGAAGCAGATATAGAAAGATAACTTTATTGTCTTCCTTGACTTTCCTAACGGCTCAGGTCTTTAATGGAGGACTCCATGGCATTTTACTGACTGTTTCATTCTTGGTGAATACAAAAATTCTCCCCTAGAGATCATAGTACGAATCCATCAGCTAGGAGAGAAGGAAGAAGCTGAAGTTAAAGAAACAAAGAATCAAAAAAAAGTACAGTGTGCTGTGACCAGCATAATTACTATTTATATCTGAGTTTTGCTAGACACACAAGTAAACTGAAAGTTGAAGCCACCACTTAGTGAAATAATATCGAGAAATAATTCTGATATTTTTGTTTGCAGACATTACGTGCTGCTGGGAAAACATACATGATATTTTTTGTGTTGGTCATTTTCTTGGGCTCATTCTACCTAATAAATTTGATCCTGGCTGTGGTGGCCATGGCCTATGAGGAACAGAATCAGGCCACCTTGGAAGAAGCAGAACAGAAAGAGGCCGAATTTCAGCAGATGATCGAACAGCTTAAAAAGCAACAGGAGGCAGCTCAGGTAAAGATGCCCTGTCTCATGGCACTGACCTTTTATTGTTCTGATTGTTACAAAAATATTGAAGAGAAAGTGAGTACCTAAAGGCAGGTGGTTATATGAGGAATTATTAACGATTTCTATATTTTGATCATCCATTTACTTTTATTTAGTTTAATTATTTTGTTTATTTTTTTAAGATGTATATAATAATAACCACAATAGAACTCTCTCATGTTATTTTAATCATCTTAAGATTCTCAAAGCAAAGGGAAAATGTTATTTTGGGGTATTTTCAAGTGAGAGACTTTTATTCAATGAGTAGCCTGACATTAGGAGGAAATCATCTTTTCTTAGAACAAGAAATTATTGGTTATCATATGAAGAGTTGCTCCTCTAGTTCTTAAACATAGTCTCCTTTTTTCTTTAACTAAAAATATGTTGGCTTTTAACATGGTTGCTTTATTTCCTTTATAAGGAAGTGATCAAATAATATAACGATCTCTGATATAGCAGCATCCAATAGACATATGAATGTCACCAATCTTACAGAGCTTGACCATCTAAAAAGGATTACTTGGTTTTATAGTGAAGTGTTAGACCTCACAGTGTGATAAATCATAAAATGCCTCTCCTATCTCTCTCATCTTTCTGTTTAGCATACAAACTTAATGTCTTTACTAAAGAAGAAAGTTGTTTCAGAAATATTAATTTATATGCAAGAGTAAATAATTTATCAAGGTTACCCTGGGAACAATGATAATAATTAAAAAGTGTCAACTTACTACCAGTACAAGCTATAATCAAAAAGCAGTGTATTATTCCATTTCCACATGTCCCTTAAGAACCAGTACCGATTCAAAGATGGTGGGGACAGTTTTTGGAAAACTGGATGTCTTATTTTGCTCAGCAGAAACTATTGATTCTCCCTTCTCCATTTTTCTGGATATTGTGGATGGGTGAGAAAGGGATTTTATAACTGTCCATAAATATGATTAATGATATTTTGAGGGTATTGGACAATCCAATTTCAATAATTAGAGAAAGGACCTCACGTCCTTATCCCATTCCCCTGCCTGAAGATAGGACTTCAAGTAATTCATCAGCTTTTCTTCTATACTTCAGTTTCTTTTTCAGAGAAAAGAAAACAACACTAATTAAATAGCAATTTTTAAAGTAAATCAAATCCCAAAAAGTAATGAATTTGTGTTCTTGTTGATACCTGATGGATATTTTTGAATATGTGGTTTGTGGGGCATTAACACACACATAATAAATGTTACCATGGAGAAGACCAGATTATCTCTGAAAGCCTTCCTTAGGTGGAAAAAAAAAATCTCCTCTTATACTTGCAGAGAATCTTCTCTGTGAGATGATCCTCAGTCAGCTCAATATATTTTTTAAATGCCATGCAAATACTTCAACCCTTTCAGAGAAAGATACAGTCTTTTCAGGTGCTATGTTAAAACTATTTCTCTTCAATGTAGCAGGCAGCGACAGCAACTGCCTCAGAACATTCCAGAGAGCCCAGTGCAGCAGGCAGGCTCTCAGACAGCTCATCTGAAGCCTCTAAGTTGAGTTCCAAGAGTGCTAAGGAAAGAAGAAATCGGAGGAAGAAAAGAAAACAGAAAGAGCAGTCTGGTGGGGAAGAGAAAGATGAGGATGAATTCCATAAATCTGAATCTGAGGACAGCATCAGGAGGAAAGGTTTTCGCTTCTCCATTGAAGGGAACCGGTTGACGTATGAAAAGAGGTACTCTTCCCCACACCAGGTATGGCACTGCTGAGTTTACTGATGCACAGTTGAAAATTAAAACATGGGAGAGAGGGGGAGAATTAGAAAATGGACTTAGGAATTTTTATCAACTGAATCGACCACTGTTGTGCTGTATTTAAACCTATCCCTTCTGCACATAGTTAAGCGAAAATTTTACTCCACAGATATGTAAGTCTACAGCTCAGTGTAGTTAAGATAACACCAAGTTGACAGTCAGGAGAACTGAATTGTCATTCTGATATTGTCTGCCGATATTTGTCTACAACTAATGACATTTAATCTTTTTGATCCTCAGCACTTTTAAGAAAAAAAATGTGGAACTGGGGATTGTTGATCAAGAATGTCCTTAGGTTATTTTATGATTTTATGTTGCTTTTCCTCATAACTTCTTTATAAGTCACCACGCATGCTTCTGAAAATATTAGTCATGGTACACTTGTTCAAAAGGCACATAGCTCTGAATTTCAGAAATATGAACTTCAGGTTCCAACAATACGATGCCTTATAGGTGAAAAAGAAATAATAATTAAAGTGATTTTAGAAAGGTGGAGTAAACTAAATCGTGAGGAGTATTGAAAGTTTTTGAAAGACAAGATCCATGAAAACCAAGGTGGTCTTGTTAAGGTCATGGTGCCAGTGTTCACTGAATGTTTACCATGTCCATTGCCATATTCTGAGGATATTTCCCTTTGAACTTGAGAAATGGTGGTTCAGGGTGTGTGTGTTTGTGTGTGTGTGTGTGTGTTGTGTGTGTGTGTTTCAACATGTTAAGGTTGCAATCTATCTCCTCGTTCTTTAATCCCAAGGGCTAGAAACCTTCTTTTATCAAGGTAATTTAATTTAATGTGAACGCACATAAAGTGAGAATGATAGTCAAAAGGAATGGGCCATATTCTGTCATGAATGCTGAAATCTTCTTCCACGTAATCTTGCAAAATGAAATCACATTCAAAGGGCCATATTAATATGGCTTTATTTGTTTGCTGTTTCAAACTTCTAGTCTTTGTTGAGCATCCGTGGCTCCCTATTTTCACCAAGGCGAAATAGCAGAACAAGCCTTTTCAGCTTTAGAGGGCGAGCAAAGGATGTGGGATCTGAGAATGACTTTGCAGATGATGAGCACAGCACCTTTGAGGATAATGAGAGCCGTAGAGATTCCTTGTTTGTGCCCCGACGACATGGAGAGCGACGCAACAGCAACCTGAGTCAGACCAGTAGGTCATCCCGGATGCTGGCAGTGTTTCCAGCGAATGGGAAGATGCACAGCACTGTGGATTGCAATGGTGTGGTTTCCTTGGTTGGTGGACCTTCAGTTCCTACATCGCCTGTTGGACAGCTTCTGCCAGAGGTGATAATAGATAAGCCAGCTACTGATGACAATGTAAGGAAGTTTTAAATAGTTCAGGCATGGCTGGCCCATTATTGTTGCACCAGCCAGTGTTTCTACAAAACGGCAACCTTGAGAATGATTCCTGGTTGGTCACGCTGTGAATGCACCTGCATCTTGTAATATCTTTAATAGACTAACCAACTAAAACTTAAAACCTTAACAGTCTACTGCACAAACCTGAATGCATTTACTTACTGAAAGTGCTAAGGATTAATTAGACACAATAATTACTGCCTCCAGTTGGAGGATTTGCTATATACCCACACTGAATTTAGATAGCAGGACATCCTCTAAGGCTCTGATATAAAAGTAAATGAATGATCCCATGTTTAAGTGTCAAGGGTGTATAATAAATCTTTCCAACGGATTCTTCAATATATCTCTGCTTTAGTTTAGATTTTCAAAAACACTGTGCTTAAGTAGATAGCTTCATTGTTACCTTAATACTCCTAGTACTCATATTTTTCTTACTAAAAAAATGCTGATATAGGTCTTCTCAAAATTAATCTAAATGAAGAGACACAAATACATTATTAATACAGACAGATAAAATAATTGTCTGTGTACAAAGGTATGCTATGTGTTTGTGGATGTACACCCAGATGAGGAATTTCTAAACAGATGCTGCCTCTTCTTAGACTGTTTACTCACTTGGAAATATATCAGCATGAGGAGGCATGACTAAGTCAGAATTAGATGACTTATTGCTTTGGTACCCTGGATGAAACTGTTGTCCATGCAGCATGTGTGTGTTCTTTTCAACATAGAGTTTGTGTTGTCAATGACCATCTACATCTTGTGTCCAGAAAATAAGATGGCAGCTAAGTGTGTTGCAATCATTGATACTTCCTTAAAATTAAATAGCTACCTTCTCAAAAACCAAGTGCCTTGATCACTTGTAGGACTTTTAAGTTACTAGGCTTTTACTATTAGTTCAGAAATAAGGGTAATAACTGTCAAATATATCTCTTAAGAGTTTTATCAACTATATTAAAATTGTTTCATATTTTATAAAATTATGAAATCAGGAAGTTAAAATCTTGGTTTTTGCTGTATGACTAAATGGTTAACAGTTTGAACATTCCAGGCTAATGATACAATAAGTCAGAAATATCTGCCATCACCAATTGAATATGAAAGTGCATGATGCATGTGTTTCATGAAATTCACTGTGTCACCACTTGGTTGTTTGCTTGTCATATTGCTCAAATTAATCATTTAACGCATTAGCATTTTTTTTTTTACAGGGAACAACCACTGAAACTGAAATGAGAAAGAGAAGGTCAAGTTCTTTCCATGTTTCCATGGACTTTCTAGAAGATCCTTCCCAAAGGCAACGAGCAATGAGTATAGCCAGCATTCTAACAAATACAGTAGAAGGTTGGTAACAAATTCTATTTTCGTTTCAATTATTTTCACTAAACTTATATTGTCTCATTTCAAATAAATATATTTGTGAGTTGGAAATAGTGCATTCTAATGAAAAGACAATAAGTTTAATTCAAGAACTGTTATCTGTTATATCTACTCAGATATTCTAGAAGCCTTAACAATTTATTTTAAACTCAGTGATATTGGGACTAAGAATGTTTTCCTAACTGTGTGGCAACTCTTTGAAAATGCAGAATAAAGCATTTCTGTTAGGGGTTTCTAATCTCGTTAGTCACAGTGACCCTCTTTTTGTTCCATTAGTTTAAGACTTCAGCAGTACAACCCTTTTCAGCCTCATCCTAAGTACTCTCAAGATTGTAGAGGAAGAGCAGGTCATTTTCACAAAATAAAAACAAGTTAAAATGATGATTCTTGGGTCACATCAATCCCTATTCTAGCTCTCATAGTCTGAGGTTGACAATGTAGAGTCATTCACATAGGGCTGCACACAGCATCTACACCACCCTAAACCATGTTCCCATTGAGACTTCACATGAAAAACCACTCGCATCACTTGAGGCCAAGCGCTGAGCCACAATGTCAGTGCATAAGACAAAAACTACCCATTGTTACCTGGGCTCTATGTGTGTGTCTAATGAAATATCCTTGGGAGGTTTAGAGTAAACTCTGTAATTTTTTTTAAGAAGTACAAAAAAGGTTGCCTCTGTAACAAAAATGTGCTGATTACTGAAAATAAGTTTAGTGGATATGAAATAAATGCGTGTGTATAAAATATACCTTTTGGTGGTTCTTATTTTTTTTTAATCTAGAACTTGAAGAATCCAGGCAGAAATGCCCACCCTGTTGGTATAAATTTTCCAACATATTCTTAATCTGGGACTGTTCTCCATATTGGTTAAAAGTGAAACATGTTGTCAACCTGGTCGTGATGGACCCATTTGTTGACCTGGCCATCACCATCTGTATTGTCTTAAATACCCTTTTCATGGCCATGGAGCACTATCCAATGACGGACCATTTCAATAATGTGCTTACAGTAGGAAATTTGGTAAGCATATTGGAAGGTAAATGTGTTTAGTCTTCAAATTTTCTGCTTGAGAAACTGTTTACATTTAATTGTGTATAGCAGTCTTTCAACCACCCTTCATGCTTCCTGGCCCCTGCAAAATGCTAATTATATCATACTGGCTATACTCCACTTTTTGCCAAAAATAATGACCTTAATGTGCTCACAAAAACTGAAAAAGGCATAGGCCTACAGCACTACTTGAAAAGTCAACAGCAATATTTATAACTTTTCAAGATCCAGAAGTAGCTCATAGTTTAAGAACACACTTTTTGAGATATTATTACAATTTCCCTTACTGTAGAAGGTTAAAATAAAATTGTGGATCTCTTTTATCCTTCTTAGTCATCATCATTGCAAGAAATAATTTAACAACTCAAAAATGTCTCCAGCTTTTATTCTTCCAGGATCTAAGTAGTACATGTATTGTTTATCCATCTATTCCATATCAAAACCATGAACTATTTAAAACCTCCAGTACATTTTGTGTATTATATGATTACGAAGGTCATTTTTGGTGAAGGTTGCCACTTAATTTTTCCTTTTTGTGCTTCAAAAACATAAATTATTAAAATGTTTGCCAGTCAACTTAGGAATATTAGCTTTTATTTGCTGAAGGAAAGAGCTAGCTAAAGTAATATATGCATTTTCCATAATATTTGGTTTGAAGTTTAGGATTTTTGATGGTAGAAAGCAGAAACATCATGTATAACAACTGACATTTTATTAGTTATATTTTTGAAGTTCTACTATTTATACTACAGAAGTAAATTTGGCCGGGCACGGTGACTCAAGCCTGTAATCCCAGCACTTTGGGAGGCCGAGATGGGCGGATCACGAGGTCAGGAGATCAAGACCATCCTGGCTAACACGGTGAAACCCCGTCTCTACTAAAAAATACAAAAAATAAAACTAGCCGGGCGAGGTGGCGGGCGCCTGTAGTCCCAGCTACTCAGGAGGCTGAGGCAGGAGAATGGCGTGAACCCGGGAGGCTGAGCTTGCAGTGAGCTGAGATGCGGCCACTGCACTCCAGCCTGGGCGACAGAGAGAGACTCCGCCTCAAAAAAAAAAAAAAAAAAAAAAAGAAGTAAATTTATTTTTTCATGTGCATAACAAAGAATGACAACAGTAATGTACCTAGTATAGTAATAGATAAGAATGTATAACTCTGATTTGAGGGAAATAGGAATAAGCTTATAGAGAAATAAAACTGCTCATGGGCAAAATGTTGTCAGTACTTATGTTATATGAAGTCTGGAGAAAAAGGTAGTTTGGTATAATGGAAAGAGCACTGTTAAAAATAGATGACTTGAGCCGGGCGCGGTGGCTCACACCTGTAGTTCCAGCACTTTGGGAGGCCGAGGCAGGTGGATCACGAGGTCAGAAGATCGAGACCACCCTGGCTAACACGGTGAAACCTCGTCTCTACTAAAAAATACAAAAAATTAGCCGGGTGTGGTGGAGGGCGCCTGTAGTCCCAGCTACTCAGGAGGCTGAGGCAGGAGAATGGTGTGAACTTGGGAGGCGGGGCTTGCAGTGAGCCGAGATCGCACCACTGCACTCCAGACTGGGCGACAGAGTGACACTCCATCTGAAAAAAAAAAAAAAAAAAATAGATGACTTGTACTGATATCCTAGTTTTGCCATTTTCTTGCTGCATGATATCAAGCAAGTCATTTCACCCATCTGAAGACCTTAGTTTCCTTATCTGTAAAGTAATAATTCTGTCTGCATTATCTATTTAGCGTTTCCACAAGGATAAAATTAAATAATGTATATGAGAGTCTTTCATCAACTACAAATTGCCATACAAATTTAAGTTAGTAATAGAATCATTGTGGGAAAATAGCATAAGCATTATGTTCTAAGGGCAAATCTTATGTCATGTACATTATCATTATCTGGTGGAATTAGAGTAATTTTGTTTTGATCTTAGGTTTTCACTGGGATCTTTACAGCAGAAATGTTTCTGAAAATTATTGCCATGGATCCTTACTATTATTTCCAAGAAGGCTGGAATATCTTTGATGGTTTTATTGTGACGCTTAGCCTGGTAGAACTTGGACTCGCCAATGTGGAAGGATTATCTGTTCTCCGTTCATTTCGATTGGTAAAAAAAAAAAAAAAAAAAAAAAAAAAAAAGCACAAAAACATTTCTAACCATCAAGGTTCTTGCATAGCAATGTCATAGTTTTTTTTGCCACACAACCCTTAGCATTCTAAGTTTTTCTGTAAAATTTGCATTGTCAAAAACTTTTCCTATGTGGAAAAAAAATTCTCAATTATTTACGAAAACCTTTATTTCAAAGAACATAGTTACGTAAAGGTTAATGTATTACTCAGTTGCTATTTTCATTAAGTACTGCTTCTAGAGACTACCACGGTTAATATTTCTAGACCTAAGAAAATATTTTTAATGAAAATGCATCACCTTTTAATAGTAACTTGAAAATATATATATAGCCCTTTGTAGCAGTGGATGAAAATCTGATGTAAGATGTTCATGCAGAAACTTTTTCTAATTCTGTCTCTGGAAAATATGCATCTTGCAAAAGTCAAAGGAGAGAAAGTCTGTAGGATTACTAAACATGCCCATTAATTTACACATATATCCTTACAAGTCAGGAAAATAATTGTAGAATCATGGGAAACATTCCAAGTTTTTCAGTGCAGGTGCATGTAGCTACGTGAATACCCCTAAGGAGCATTAATGAATAATGAACATTTTTCTCTACTTATATCAGGGCTCAGTATGATGTTACTTTGCACACTATTGGCAAATTAATATCTTTCAGCAGATATTTCAGATTCAGATGTTAATATTATAATGTCCAGCCTTAGAACCACCTTTATAAAACATATTAAGAAGAGTTGGATTCCAAGTACTCATTAAAAATTCACTATAAGAGGCCTGGCTTGGTGGCTCACGCCTGTAATCCTAGCACTTTGGGAAACTGAGGCAGGTGGATCACTTGAGGCCAGGAGTTCGAGACCAGCCTGGCCAACACGGTGAAACTCCGTCTCTAGTATATATGTAAATATATACATATATACACGTATATATGCATATATACGTATATATATACACGTGTATATATATTTATATATACACACACACACACATATACGTGTATATATGTATATATTTAACCAGGTGTGGTGGCACGTGCCTGTAGTCCCAGCTACTTGGGAGGTTGGGGCAGGAGGATCACTTTTACCTGGGAGGCGGAGGTTGCAGTGAGCTGAGATCACTCCTCTGCACTCCCGCCTGGGTGACAAAAGAAAAAAAAAAAGAAAAGGAAAGAAAAATAATTCACTGTCAGAGAAAATGATCTACATGGTCAAAATATGGAAAATGCAGCTTTTCCTAGGGAGTCCAAAAATTAGCCATGAGCCTGAGAGAGTTAGGGCAGATCAGATATTGTAAGATATTGAATTCTAATTACCATTTCTAGGTAAAGCTCAATACATATAATGCTTTTAAGAACCATACAAATATATATTAATATTTTATTTTCCAGCTGCGAGTTTTCAAGTTGGCAAAATCTTGGCCAACGTTAAATATGCTAATAAAGATTATTGGCAATTCCGTGGGGGCTCTGGGAAATTTAACCCTTGTGTTGGCCATCATCGTCTTCATTTTTGCCGTGGTTGGCATGCAGCTCTTTGGTAAAAGCTACAAAGATTGTGTCTGCAAGATCGCCAGTGATTGTCAACTCCCACGCTGGCACATGAATGACTTCTTCCACTCCTTCCTGATTGTGTTCCGCGTGCTGTGTGGGGAGTGGATAGAGACCATGTGGGACTGTATGGAGGTTGCTGGTCAAGCCATGTGCCTTACTGTCTTCATGATGGTCATGGTGATTGGAAACCTAGTGGTATGTACCCACTTAAGATACGCATTTCAGAAATACATTAAGAGTATAATGGAATGGTGACCGTTCTGTCAAAAAGAAAAACAAACTATGATTATTAGTTTAAAAGTCCGTTACCTTGGATATATTATCACTTTAACAACACAGCAATATAGCAGTGCCCCTACATTTTTTATACCAAATTCTATTTCATCAGTCACTTCATCACATTTTTATGTGAATTACAGTAGAGTATCATATTGAAGACAAGTCTAAAAGGATGTGCTGGGACCATTTTATAAATTCGGAGCCAAGGAAGAGAGAAGTCTAAAAAAAGTGGAGAGAGAAAGAGCAAAATTACCATCCAGATCAGGACTAAAAAGTGGTGTCTTTAAGTGTTCGTAATGATTGTGCCGTTTCTTTGCCTCATTGTAGCATATGATATTCAATCACTCTACATCATATGGCAGATGCACTAGCCAACCTGAGTTTGTCAGTTCTCGAATAGCTAATGACTCCTGAAATTACCCTAATAGAGTAACTGATCAATCTTTCTCTCTCTTAAATTTGGAGTGTTACTGTTTATAGTATAGAAATATATAAAATATTCTAAAAGTATGTACATTCACGTGCCAGTCTCATGGAAATATGAGAGATTATTCATAAACATCTCTACTTAGTCAACAATGAATTATGAGAAATATAATAGATTAAGAAAACAAGTGTCAATGCCTATGTTAAGCTCCTGATCTTCATTCTGAGTCCTAATGGTTATTTTTCAATTAACATCCTATTTAATATCTTTGTTTATCAAAAAATTATAGAATGCATTTACATGCATATTGGAAACATTAGTGATTTTTAAGAATTCTTGTGTAGTACCTATATAAACCTGTCTTCTTTTACTCATAAATTTTAGAGTTAGCAAACCCTTAGATTAGCTCATTCAATTTCACTTTACAAATGGGAGAACTTGAGAGCAATGGAAATCATGTCTTTGTCCAGGGATGTGCTATTGAGCCAGTCACAAATTCAGATCACCCATCTTCTAATCACTATGCTGTGGTGTTTCCTTCTCATCAAGTTTTAGAACTTAGAGTTTCTTCCACACTTAAAAGAATAAGTGATTGTAATCTGCTCTTCCCTACATCGGTGTAAAATTATAATCATGTTTTTGTTGTTTTAAAGGTCCTGAATCTCTTTCTGGCCTTGCTTCTGAGCTCATTTAGTGCAGACAACCTTGCAGCCACTGATGATGATAATGAAATGAACAATCTCCAAATTGCTGTGGATAGGATGCACAAAGGAGTAGCTTATGTGAAAAGAAAAATATATGAATTTATTCAACAGTCCTTCATTAGGAAACAAAAGATTTTAGATGAAATTAAACCACTTGATGATCTAAACAACAAGAAAGACAGTTGTATGTCCAATCATACAACAGAAATTGGGAAAGATCTTGACTATCTTAAAGATGTAAATGGAACTACAAGCGGTATAGGAACTGGCAGCAGTGTTGAAAAGTACATTATTGATGAAAGTGATTACATGTCATTCATAAACAATCCCAGTCTTACTGTGACTGTACCAATTGCTGTAGGAGAATCTGACTTTGAAAATTTAAACACGGAAGACTTTAGTAGTGAATCGGATCTGGAAGAAAGCAAAGAGGTAAGATTCTATAGGTGTGTGAAGGTATGAATACATATACATATCTACATATACACACATACAGATGATTCTCAATTTAATGATGTTTTGACTTAAGATTTTTTACTTTATGATAATACAAAAGCAATATCCATTCACTAGAAACCATGCTTCAAATTTTGAATTTTGATCTTTTCCCAGGCTAGCAATTTGTGGTACAAGATACCCTCATTATGCTGGGCAGTGGCAGCAAGCTGCAGCTCCCAGTCAACCATGTGATTACAAAGATAAACAACCAATATTCACCATCAGTATACTGTATTCAGTAAATTACATAAGGTATCCAACAGTTTATTATAAATTGTGCTTTTCTTTAGATGATCTTGCCCAACTGTAGGCTAATCTAAATGTTCTGAGCATGTTTAAAGTAGACTAGGGTAAGTTATAAAGTTTGGTAATTAGATGTATTAAATGAGTTTTGATGTACAATATTTTCACCTCACAATGAGTTTATCAGGAGCTAACCTCATTGTAAGTTGAGGAACATTTACAGTACATGTATTATATTGCCTGTATTTCTTATTACATATTTTCCATATAGATTTTTGACATCATGTAAAATTTTATTTCACTGAAGAACAAAAGATTTAACTCAAGCTAATGATTGAAAAATTAAAGGGTAATATAGTATATGTGTGAGTTTTCTCATCCTTAGTAATGGATATTTGTTAGATGAATGAATGAACGATCCAACAAATAGACAAACATCATCAGATTTAATACTTACAATAACCTGGAAAGAAATGTGTTATTATGTTAACTTTTCAGACAAGAAAATTAGCTCAGGGAGCATTACGTCCCATAACTAGTGAGGGGAGTGCCGAGAGTTGAACTTAGAGCCCTTATTTACAAGTTCTGTTTATTGTTTGTTGCATCACATTGGCTCATGTACATTGAAGAGAACTTAGCAACAAGAAATATTCTTGTAGCTTCTTCAACTAAAATTACACTGCCCTATGCATTAGCCTGTTTGGACTGCCATAGCACTATACCATAACTGGGTGGCTTAAACAACCAAAATTTATTTTCTCACAGTCCAGAAACTGGAAAGTCCAAGACCAAGATACTAGCAGGGTCAATGTCTAGTGAGGGCTCACTCCTTGGGTTGCAGACAGACACCTCCTTGCTGTGTCCTCACATGGCCTGTCCTCAATGCATGTACATGGAAAGAGAGAGAACTCTGGTGTTTATTCTTCTTCTTACAAGTGCACCAGCCCTATCAGAATAAAGTCCAGCCTGTATGACCTCATTTAACCTTTATCACCACCTTACAGGCCCTATCCTCAAATACAGTCATATTGAGGGTTAGAGCTCCAGCATATGAATTTTGTGGAGACAAAACTTAATCCATAGCAACCTACTTTAAAATATTAAGTTAAAAGTCTAACGGATATATAAGATAATTAACAAGAAGTCTAGGACAAAGCACCTTTACTTCCCATTTAGTATTTGGAAATCTCAAAAACAGCAGGGTGCCCACCTTTCAGGATGTATAGTCTAAATATTTTAAAGGATTGAATACATTAAAGACATTTTATTAGAGATATAATTCTATTAGATATCACCATGTCCATTGCATTTTGATGGTTGTCCATGGAAGATACCACAGGTATGTGACATTCTTTTGATTTATTGACTATATCCCTTGAAAGACGCTTCAAGTATTTATAATGAGTCTCTGAATAATCTAGGTCATCCTCCACTTTTAGGAGTATGGGGCTAATATTGGAGCTGGAAGCAGTTGCCTTGACCCTAGCATTAGAGTTGCTTAGTTAGTTCAGGTTTGTGAGATGAGAGAAGGGAAAGAAATATAGTGCAGAGACGTAATAGTAGATAGATCCTGTCACATTTCTATGTCTATGGAAATAGATTCAGTACAAAAAAAATAGACTGTTTTTATCAATATTGTGGACTTTTTTACAGAATTTTTAATTTTGATGTTATGTCAGTTCAGACTTTGTTTATTTGAGTTTTCCTAAGGAATCAGATGAAGGCCAATTTTTGGAAAAATTGTTGTCTTTGTATTTATAAAATTGATTTTGAACTTCTGTTAAAATAAATTTAGTAATAGCCTAGTCTGGTTTCCTTTGTCTTGAATCTTTAGACCTATATTTAGCATTTGATGAAGACTAATGGCTACCATATGCTATCTGTTATATTAAAAAGGAAAAACACTATTTTATTACAAAGACCATCCATAAGATATACATTTTCTGTAAAAATTTGACATGATTCATACTCTTACTGTTGTTGTATATTGATCAAGGCTAAAAGAAACAGTAACCTTTTTATAAAGCAACTATCCACTGAAGCACCAGGGGTAGTTCTGTTTCTTTCTACTTCATGGCATTTTATATCTTGGAACATTGAGTTACTTGAAATTTTAAATGTTAGGGTAATAGAAGCTTTAGAGATAATTTAATGTGGTGCTTCTCAAATTGTGAGTCATAGTTTAGTTAGACTTGAGAAATCCCTTTAATAGGCCAGGGTTTTTTTTTTTTTTAAATGAAATAGTGATCCGCCCATGTCGGCCTCCCAAAGTGCTGGGAATACAGGTGTGAGCTACTGCACCCAGTCAATGAAATAGAATAGAATAACGTTAGAGCACATTGCCTGTCATAGGGAGAAGTCCTGGTAAATGAAGCTTTTGCCGCCTGTGCTGACCTTTAATGTGTTGCTTGTCTAATTAGAATGCACCCACTTGGTTCATGGGCATAGTGTCTGAAGTTCAGGAGTTCTTAAGCTTCAGAAACACTGTTTCAGCTTTTTGAAGGCAGTGGTAATGAAGCCTTCCCAACCCTAAGCAGAACAGATTGCTTTCTTTTTTGGTTCCCAGAGATACAAGGCATAGAGCATAGTAATAAATAATGCATTTTCTTGACTCATGCATCTTACAAAGTACTATCATATTTTAGGATAGCTACTTATATGCGTGCATGTCTCTCCTTTTATGTGGTGACCTACTTAAACATGTTTGATACAAAGTAGACACTCAGATCAAACTTTTCCAGCTCGTTCAACTCTTGTTAATAAAACCATTTTGAAGGGCTCTCATAAATACTTTCTCTGATTAGGGCGTACTTGAGATTGTCATTTTAATTCCAATTATTTTGGACCAAATTTTTCTCTTGATTCAAGATTCACTTGAGTTAGGTTTTGTTGTTTTTGTTTTTGTTAGCCATGTTACCTTGTCACTTTACACCAGCCTTCTAAGAAAGTGATAATATCTCATCTTTTCCACATGAATTGCTGTTGAAATGCAGTTGTATCTCATCCAGATGAAATTTTGTAATTAAATACTGAAACTTCTATTTATCCCCTAATGATACATTTCAATTTCTTTTATTCATTTTTGAATCTGGCTTTCTTTTTATGTTCTTCTACAGATTACCATATTGTATCAAATTTCCTGGCACTTTTACTTCACAATTCCTTTCTTCTTGGTCAGAAATAAACCCATACAATATTGTTTGCCCTCATTGCTTCATCAGTCTCATACTGTATTCTGTTCATCAAAGTAAGGCACAAATTATGAGATATTCTGCTTTTAGAGGAATTAAGCTGACAGCAGATGCCCCAATAGATGAAGTCTTTGTTCTACATTAGGAATGCTGCCTGTAGTACATTAATCTCATCATTTTGGTTCTTTTTGTTTTAGCCTTTATTCTTTTTGCCTATTTTCATTTATTTAGCAGTTATCATATGCCAGGGAGATTAGATAATGGAGTATACTAATAAGCTATAAGGCATGATTTTATCTCTCTCTCTCTCTGTCTCTCTCTCTCTGCTTCTCTCTCTCTCTCTGTCTCTCTCTCTCTCTCTCTCTGTGTGTGTGTGTGTGTGTGTGTGTGTGTGTGTGTGTGTGTATGTGTATTTACAGTTGGACCCTGACTTATAATGGTTTGACTTAATGATTCAACTTTATAATGGGTTTGTCATGAGTTCGCCCTATGGTAAGTTGAGGAGCATCTGTGTGTGTGTGTGACTTTCAACCTTTAAGTATGAATTTTCATATTGAGACATATGTTACTAATGCAAAAATGTTACCTTCCGTGGCCTCTGTTAGACTAGTTTCATTTGAACATGTTATTGTTTCCATTCCTGAATTCCAGTAATGACTTATCTGCAATGCATCATTATAATACCTCCAAAATTATATTAATGCTTTGTGATAAAATTACAAGTGCCCACTGTTTATTATTCATACACTGAACATTTGTTTTTAGACATGTGAGGCCACAGTTATAAAGTTGGTAAATGGTTATACTCTGGAGCCAGATACTGGGTTATATAATTTCATTTTAGCTGCTTACTGTGTGACTTTACCTATCTAATAATCAGTTTCCTCATCTCAAAAACGTGCATATGTTACTGACTGCATTTTTGGGGCAGAGTATTCAATGAGATAATAAATGTGAAGTACTTAGCACCGTGCCTAATATAGAATATTTGATAAATCATCATTATTAGTATTACCAGTTGCATGCCACACTGTTCCAGGTAAGTTTTCTTACAAGAATTACTACTAATAACATATTCCACTATTAGTCTTTTTTTGTTGTTTGCCTTTTGCTCTCTGTAATAAATTGTTTTATAAGTTTATCTGGGAATGGTGATACATTTTATATTTTCTGTATATTTTTAAACTGTTTTGATTACATTCTTGATATGGTAAGCTCCTTAAAATATTTAAGAAAATTACTTTTCTAGGGGGCATTCCAATCAGGAAATATAAACATGCAGAAACCTAAAGACAGGAAGCCAGAGAGTGTATTTGGAGACAATTAGTAGTTTGGAATTCCTGGGGCATAAATCACAGGAGCTGAGGATGAGATGTAGGTAAGGAGTCTCGGTTTCCAGGAAGCAAGAATAGACTGGTATGAAGAGATGTGCTGAGCTGGAACCTCGTATTTTTTTTGCCTCTCACATCTGTGAAGTCACACCTAAGTATCCTCCATTCCAGAGCAAACTAAGGGCTGTTTTTCCTACACCTTCCTCCTATTGGTCTCCAAAAGAAGAAAGGGAATAGCATGAGTCACATTTCATCTTCTCTTTAAGTCCTAAGAGACTTCAACCTTCAAAGTACATTCAAGTAATTTGAGGAATTGTTTTTTTAAACCTCAGAAAATTTCTTGACTCATGCCATAGTAGGAGTAATGATAAGCTAGAAATATGAATTTTTATTGAACATTAATAATAAAGAATGTTGACTTGGAAAGATCTGAGAGAGCTTTGAAGGCTGGGCAAAACTGCCAAGAGTATGCAAAAGACAATACAAAATCTCCTCTCCCCAAATAGAAAGTAAATTTATTTTGGTTATGGATAGTATTTTATAACATTTTTATCCTCTGAAGCACCTACCACAATGCTGGGTACATAACAGTTGCCCAATAATTTTTTGAGTTTTGGTTGATTTATATGAATACTAGATTAAAAGCCTATAAGCCTTTAAGCAAATCACTAAATCTATATTACCCTGTTTCCTAATTTATTAAATGAGGTATCTGTCCTATGATGCTTATAGAAATGTTATGAAGCTCTAAAAGCTATTTGGAAGTTAAAAATGTTCAAAAGTGTAAGGCAATGTCAAGAAAATTACTACTGTAATTCCATTTAAATAAAAATTTTTAAATAAGTTATTAAAGTTATACTTTTGGGAACAAAAATGGCATATTACTAAAGTAATTATAAAAGAAATATACTTGTTTTTGTGACGAGTGAGCTCTAGAATAAAGAGTAAAAATGTCAGTGAGGTCCTTGTAATTCAGATTATGTTAATAACAGCTATTGTTAAATGTTCACCATGGACAAAGTACTATTGGAGGGCATATATTGTCTCATTCAGTCTTTACACCATAAGACACACTGTTATTCCAGCCTTAAGATGAGAAAAATAAACATATTTTCAACAAAGGAAAACTTGCCAAAGTTACACAAATAGTACGTGGTTGGTCCTGGACTAGAATCCAGGCAGTCTGCTCCATAGTCACACTCTTAACCACTACACTAAATCTTAAAAGTGTCTGAAAATGTACTTTCTTTGGGATATTTCTGAAATAAATAATACTATTTGTTGAAGAACTAGGTACAGGTGTCAGCTATAGATTTGGTGTTAACTTCCAGTCACTGCACATTGGGCACAGGTTAACAGCATAGTCTGGAGTGTTTCAGAGCCCTCCCACTTAGTCCTGAAAGGTTCTGTTCCTCTGGTGCTGGCCTGCACTTTACGCTGATCTGCTTCTGCATTCCACACTGATCTGTGGAGGTCTAACTATACTTACAGAGCTCTTAGTCTCCCAGAGTGTGATAGTTGTGCTTAAGGAGCATCCCCTTCTGAGTTTAAAGCTGCTGGAAGAGTCTTCCAAATCATTAGGAAGAACTTCTATGATGCATCATTAGCTTATGAGGTCTTGAGAACAGGAAAAACACTAACCCTGTCTTCCCTTAAGTCCACAGCACATACAACATATTTATTAAATGAATGAATAAATAGATGATGGGCAGTTACTTCTAGATTTCCATTTTTTTCCCCAATTATATCACCGATATATACATTTTTAAATATACTTGCTGCTTTGCTGATATTTTCCCATTTAATACTTTTATCTTACCTTATATGGGTTAAGGAACATATGACAATCCCCAACCTAAGCACATAGTCTCTAAGAGATGGCAACTACTCTCTGTGAAGAGTACTATCCATGGAACCCAAGGTCCTTCTCCATTACTTCTAATTGATCACTAGGGACTGCCAAGGCTGCGTATCTTTGTCCACCTCTCTGCATCCCCACGGCTTTTACCCAGTGTCAGACCTCCATCATCTTCCAGTTTTACTGCTACAGCCTCCAAACGGGTCTCCCCTCACTAGCGTAGTCTTGACAAAACAATAGATGGTCTTTCTAAAATGCAAATCCCGTAACAGTTCTGTCCTCTCTAACCTTTCAGGAGTTGCCCATTGCTCACAGCATGGAGTCTATACTACTTAACATGGCTACAAGTCCCTGCAAAACTGACCACAGCTGACCCCTTCAGTATCATAGAATAGTACACCTCGCACTTCCCCACCCAGCTATACTAATCTTTCATTCAATGGAATTCCCCATGCTTTATCAGTTCTCATCTTTGTACCTTTTCTCTCTGACAGGAATGCTCTCTTACTCCATCCTGCTTCACCTGACTCATCCTTACCCACCACATCCTTCTTATCCCAAATGTCACTTTATTCTACCCTGTCCTTCCTAGTCTGAGCGAGGTGGTGATCTCAATATACTCTATACTACTCCTATCACAGTGTGTGGCAATTGCTTCTCTGTATCTTCCATTTGATTGTGAACCGATGAGGGCAGATACTGAGTCTAGTATGTTCACTATCTTATTTTTCAAGTCCTAGTTTTGACGCCTGGCACATTTTTGGTAGTCAAAAATCAGTAATTACACCTATTACAAACAATACAATACTGTGATGGAAATTGTTACATTTATCAAATAAGCACACGCCAAACAATATTCATGTGTTATCTTGTTCAGTTCTTATAACAAGGATGTGAAGTAAGAACCATTTTACAAATTAGAAACCTAAAGCCTAAGGAGGTTGGGATAATTGATTAGAGTCCATAAAACCAGTGATTGTGACTCAAACTCAAGTTTCTCTGATCCTCAGAATAGCGGTACTTTCAACTCTTTCATTATATAGATATATAGTTTATTTGCCCAGTAGACACTTATTAAGTATGTTATAATTTAACATTAAAAATCAATGTCAAAATAACATTATAGAAACTCTGTGCTCAATTTGGCAAAATGAATTTAACAATGAAAATTACACATTTGATTTGCATTTTGGTTTCTAGCTTGGGGATTATAAATGCAATTTTTCAGAATTTTTTTTCTTTCCAATTTTTTTGTATTACCATGATTTTCTATTGACTCAATATGTCTGAAATATGTTCCTTTTGTTCCCTTATGTTTAATCATTGATACAAAAGTTTATGGGTGACATATCGAAAGCAAAATTCAGAGTAGTATATTAGAGTCATATTCTTCCACCTTTACTTTTATAATGGACAAATGTTTGACTAAAGAATGGAAACAATTAACATTTTGTAAATATGAATAATCCACTGATGACTGTCCTTTCAACATACAGCTTGATGAAGAAATCCACTGGGAATAATGTGGGAATTAATGAGTTAATATTTGAGTTTTCTAGCTGCCCTGTGGAAATGTTGAGTCTCATCACAGTGTCTTTTCCATTGATATGATATTGTTCCTTTGTTGAGAGTCTTTAATAGGGGTCATTTTAATTTTTAATATGCATAGTGTACAATAGAAATATTTACTGGTGCACAATGTACACAATGAAATATTAATACTAATATTTCTGAGGTTGTAGAGAACCTCATTTAAGCATGACTTAGGAGATGTATATGTCACAATAGTAAAATACCCAGCATTAAAATAGTACCTGTCCAGTTTTAAAAATAAGTACTTTGGGTAATATTCTTTATATATTACATTTAAATATATGTGTGTGTGTGTACATATGTGTACAAATATATGTATATATATGCTATATATATATATACATATGTATACAAATATATATACATCATATGACCACATATTAAGTATGCTTTTTACCTTTAAATTCCAGATTTAATTATATTACTTATTATAAATTTAGTAGGAGTATTATAAACTCCTACTAAACTCTATAAATAAGCTCCCTATAACAAACCAAGTTTAAAAATAAAAACATAAACATTGTAGGATCAAGTCAGAGAACAAGAAAAAAAGCATTTAATCACTTACTCTCAGAGAATATTGAACAGTGTTTTCTTTGTTTTGCCTTACCCTCAAGGTCAAATCATTTACTAGAGTAAAGAGCATTTTTTAAAAAGCAAGAAATTTGCATAAATCCACTGAGGAGGAAAAATGCTCTTACCATCAGGGTTGTAGTTATTAAGTGGTTATTGAATGCCCTTGTGTACAAGGCAAAGTGGATGCTTCATATACAATGTGGTCTCTGCATTCTGTCTTAATAATTTAGCTATTAAGATTTAGCTATATAATTTAGCTATTAAGATTCATGTGTGAAAATACACAGATTCTCAAATGAACTAGCCTATTTTGAAATTGGTAAAATTTAAGGTTGATTCATGGTTTAATAAATATTAAAATGGATTTTAAGAAATATTCCATAATCTCAAAACAGAACCAATTGCTTTATTAGTGAATAGTGAATTTCAAAATGAAATAAATTTCAATCTAAGAACAAAAAAGGAAAAATTAATTGGCCTTATTGATTTTTAAATCTATAAAAATACTTATTTGAGAACATTTTAGTTTTGCTGTTACAAAATTTCTTTAGTATTTTATCTGAATTCGTATTTTATGTGCTAACATAGAGGAGGACTCTTCCTACACATGTGAAGATCTTTTCCTTCCCTTTTTGAGTATTTAATAATAATAGTGTCACTATCCCAATCAAATAAAGAATTGGACCACTTCATCTTTTATCTCAACCATTAAAAGAATATATTCATACAAATGTACTGATTATGAAGGTTTTAATACAACTTTTTTAGCCTATGATAAAATGTTTTTTAAAATAGATGACATTTAGAATTTGAATAATATTAATAACAAAAGTAAATATATTATGACTATATATTATCTCAAAAAACATATTTACAGAAAATTCTTATTTTCAAGGGTTCATGGGATATTTCTATAAACTAATCATATACTAGAGCTCAAAGTAAAGCTCAATACATTTAAAATAGCTGGCATATAGGGTTGTCCAGTCACAATGCAGTTAAGCCTGAAATTAATAATAAATTGATAGAAAGCATTCCAACCATTTGAAAATTAAGAAATTTCCTCCTAAACAAATATAAAATACCTAAATAACTGTTTCAAAAATAAGAACATTTTATGTCAAAATTTGTGGAAGAAGACCAAGTAGTCATTGAATGTCTTAATATTACCAATATGATTAAGAAGGAATGAAAGAACCTAACAAATACCTTTGAGAAATTAGAAAAGGAACAAAAAAGGAAGAAGATATACATAAAGAGAAAAAATAGTGAATTATCAATGTAGCAGACAATATTGGTATAACAGGTATGGTTCTTAGGAAAAAAAAAAATCAGTAAGACACACAAACTTCGGTATATCAGGCAGAATCTAAGATGACCTCAATGACACTTGCCCTTGTACAATCCACACTCCATGAGTGTGGTTGCAACCTGTGGATATGGTATCACCCTGTAACTACATTACATTTATGGCAAAAAAGGGGATGATGCTGGGTGGGCCTGACCTAATCAGGCAAACTCTTTAAATGCAGAGTGATTTCTCCTGCTATCACATAGAGGAAGCTGAAAAGATATGCTCTGCCTGGCCCAGAAAAAAGCAAACACTCATATTGTAAACTGCATACAGCAGCCATGTGGCCAGGGACTATGGGTGGCCTCTAGTTGCTGAGAGTGGTTCTTGGCCATGAACTGACAGGAAAGTAGGAAGCCCAGTCTTATAATTATGAGAAATGAACTCTGCAAAGGACAGTAAACTTGGAAGAAGATGCTGAGCCCTAGAAAAGAACTGGACTTCCAGCCAACACCTTGACATCATCCCAATAAGACCCTGAGCAAAGAATCCAACTAGGCAGACATCATCCCAATGAGACCCTGAGCAAAGAATCCAACTAGGCAGTGCCAGACTTCTGACCTATAGAAACTGTGAGATGGTGAATGTATGTTGTTCTAAGATGCTGGGTGCATGCTTATTTCTTACACAGACATAGAAAACTAATACATTTGGCAAATAATACTTGTTAGGAAAACTCAAATGATTTTCTATGTGTAAAGAGCAATTGCAATCAAAGAAGAATACTAACACTCCAATAGAAAAATAGGCAAAAGACCAGGCACCGTGGCTCAGTCCTGTAGTCACAACACTTTGGGAGGCCAAGGTGGGTGAATTGCTTGAGCTCCAGAGTTCAACACCAGCCTGAGGATCAGATGCTGTCTCTACAAAAAATACAAAAATTAGCCGGGTGTGGTGACATCACCTGTAGTCCCAGTCACTTGGGAGGCTGAGGCAGGAGAATTGCTTGAACCTGGGAGGTCGAGGCTGCAGTGAGCTGTGATTGCATCACTGCACTCCAGTCTGGGTGACGGAACGAGACCTGTCTCAAATAAATAAATGAACAAATAAGAGTCAAAAGAGACAAGTCACAAAAAAATATAATTGGAAGACAAACCTTTAGAAATATTACTCCTAATTGTTATCAAATAAATTAATATCAAAACAACGGTAGTGTACTTTCTACTTTTCAATTTGGCCGATAAAAAAGAAGAAACAAAAGCAACACATAAAAAGGAAAACAAAACAAAAACCCATGTAAATAATGCATTATGCTGATGAAGGAGACCCATGAGATAGATACTTACAAATCTCAGAACATGGTACCTTTCAATAAATGTTTAGTAATTGAATATTTCGTGTACAGCTAATAGTGAAATTTTAAGAGCCCAGCTATATGTGGATGGTTTCTTTCTTTCTAAGATGGGAATAGCTATTTACTTCTCCTTGGTCAGAGATGATCAGAGGATTTTTCTTTTTATTTATTTATTTGTTTGTTTGTTTATTTTTTGAGACAGGGCCTCACTCTGTCATCCATGCTGGAGTGCAGCGATGCAATCATAGCTCACTGCAGCCTCAACCTCCTGGGTTCAAGCCATCCTCCCACCTCAGCCTCCAAAGTAGCTAAGACTACAGGCATGCACCACCACATCCAGCTATTTAAAAAAAAATTTGGCTGGGCGTGGTATCTCACGCTGTAATCCCAGCACTTTGGGAAGCTGAGGTGGGTGGGTCACCTGAGGTCAGGAGTTCGAGACAAGCCTTGCCAACATGGTGAAACCCTGTCTCTACTAAAAATATAAATAATTAGCCAGGCGTGGTGGCAGGTGCCTGTAATCCCAGCTACTTGGGAGGCTGAGGCAGGGGAATCGCTTGAGCCTGGGAGGCAGAGGTCGCAGTGAGCTGAGATTGCACCACTGCACTCCAGCCTGGGCAACAAGAATGAAACTCCATATCAAAAATAAATAAATAAATAAATAAATAAATAATAAATTTAAGACACCATTTTTTTTCTTTTTTTTTTAGTAGGGACAGCAGGATCTCACTATGCTGCCCAGGCTGATCACAGGACTTTTCTAGCCACAGTCCCAGCGTGTTACCCAGCCTGTGCAGGCCCAACAGCCACACCCACTCTGAGTTTCCTGATCCTTTTCTCCTCCAGAGTCCAGATCTGCTCCCTCATCACCTTCTCTTCAGTCCTCACATCACATCTCTCTTTGCTTTAAGACTTTCCAAATGTATCATTTCAAATTCCAAAACACTCCAAAGTCATAGAAAATTAAAGCTGGAACTTTAAAGATCATCTCCTCATTTTACATATTTAAAAAAATGGGCTAAAGGAAGAATTATTTGAGCAAAGCCACACAGAAAGCGAGAGGTCAAACCAGGTCTCGGTTTCTTTCCAGTTTATTGTCGGTAGCTTTCTTTCCACTAATGTGGCCTGGGCCAGGAGAAGCATGAAAAAATAAGATTGTTGGCTCCACTGGAGGCCATAACTTGTTTTAAAAGTTCTTGGAATAGTCAGTTCAGAAATGGTGAGTGACAGATGTGGCTTGGCTGTATAAAGTAATTTACATCATCTACTTACTCCGTATATTGATCATTTTACCACATGATAATATATGCACATATTCTGCATATATGCAAATGAAATGACCAACATACATACTTATTGTAATGATGTATAGTTATAAAATATTCATAGAGGCACCATGTTGAATTTAAAGAGCTTTAAAGTCAAGAGTTTTGTATCCCAGTTTTTTTTTTAACCTACTGTTTTTTGCCAAATCAATTATATTATCCAGATCTACTTTACCAATCTGAATATTGTACTTTTCTGAGGTCATGTTCAATTCCAGTCCCTCTGAGCTTCCAGTAAAAAACCTGAGTATAATTTGTCAACTTTATCTGATTGGTAGTATATGTTTTCACGTAGCAAAGCTTTCGCATTTTGCTGCTTCGATAAGCCTGGTTGTTGGTACTTAGCATTAAAAAGTCAGAACTACTAATTATTTATTTCTTGGAGAAAAAAGAAAACATTACAACTTTTCTAAAATGATTCAGTGTAACAAGATCATGTGAGTGACATCTCATTACTTTTGCCACATTGTATTGGCTAGAAGCAAATCACAGGTCCTGCCCATATACAAGGCATGATAACAGTGGCCAGAAATTTTGGAGACCATCTTAGAATTCTGTTTACTACAGACTGTCATGAATAAAGCATGTTTGCAGACATAAAGAAGAGATTCTTACATGTCATTCAATATACTGTCAATTCTTCTTCAAGTTTATAGATTAAACCTCTGAAATAACTTTTTTTAATGCCCACGAAGATACTATCTCTTCATTTGATATAACCCCCTCACCCCCCAGTTACTAGTGGTGTTGGTGACAAATTCTAAACTTTAAGAGACTTTTTAAAATAATGGCTCCTTGCATTAGTTTAGTGCCAAGTTGTTTTATCTGAAATTGCTAAATCTTGAAGACTTTTTTCATTGTATCACCTTTCTTCCACTGAAATTCATGATACTAAATTCCACATAATTTTCCCTATATTCACCACACATATTTTTTCTTTCATTTGATACCTTCTTTTTAAATTTGGGCATGCATTTCCCCAAATTTTGATTCAATTATGGTTTTCCAATATATTTTTTAAATGTTCATTTATGTATTTATTTATTTATTTTAGAAATGGGATCCGGCTATAATGCTGAAATTGTTCTCAAACTTGTAAGTTCAAGCAATTCTCCTGCCTCAGCCTCTGAAGTAGCTGAGAGTGTAGGCAGTTTTCCAATCTTTTTAAATAACATTTCAATCAAATTTTTTCATGTATCATGCATAAATTAGATGAAAGTGGAACTTCCCTGCTCAAATTAAAGCCTTCAGCCACTTAAGGCTGGAGTGAGATCTCTGCAGAACATTGGCTGGAAACACCTCTTCTGTAATATTAGTAGGACAGATGCCTTTCATTGCAACATACATACTAAATGTTGGTATAATTGTTGATTGAAATTTAGCTGTAGTTTATCATCTGCAGATGATAGACTTTCTCTAAGTTCTAAAGTACATTAATGACTAAGCATGTAGCATTTTAGATATAATTTATACAAATTAAGTGTTTAAGCTTAATGCCTTTCTTATTTTGAAAAACTTACTATCATCTTTGAGAAGATCTTGGTGACTTTTATATTAATGTTTTTATTTATTTTAATCTATTGACTATGTAAAAAGGATTATTATTTGTTTAATTTAATTTTAATTTCTGTATTGATATTCCTTATTTAACATGCCGATCAAAACTCTTGTTGTTTCCCATATTTTGGCTAAAAACAGTTTAGTTCAGTCACTTGTGTACTTATTTCGTTTGTTTTTCTTTCCTTTCTTACACTAATGCTCATTTATTTACATTATATATAAATTTCCAGAAAAAGCACTAACACTTCTCTCAGGTTATCATCGTTTATCTAGAGTAATTCATTGACATAAGCCCCGTTGCTTACGGTTTAATCTTTCTAATATTCATGTGTCACTTTTTCTGATGTTATTATGATTTGAAAGTAGGGGAAAATTCTTCTTACCATTATGAGAATCAAGGTCTATCATAGGGGTTAGCCATGATGTGGCTTACCAGCCTCCCTTTGCAAAATGCTGACTTGGGAAGTAGAGCTTAAGCCAAATATGAATATCATTTTTAAAATCTAATTTTCAATCATATATTGTTCCTGAAAGATGTATACACTCCTCTGGATCCAAATATTCAACTGCTCCATTTATTTACAAAATAAAAGTGACATATATAAAAACATCACTTTAGACCCCTTGTGATAGCATGGGTTCATTGTTTGGAGTGCTACATCAACGCTTTAGCATGAGCTGCACTTGTAATTCATCATCTATTGCTTCTGTTTAGTTTCTTTTTCCCCCCAGAGGACAAATATCTTAATGAATCATATAAAGCAACCTGAATTTAGTCTCTTTCTAGAAATTTATAATAGTACCTATTTAAAAATAATTATTCACACCTAATTTTATAGTTTTTTAATGTACATGTATCCATGTGGGGGATTTACCTGTATTACATTTATTCAATGACTTTGACTTAGTCTTTATAAATACAACAACACTTTTTAAATGCATTTTTCAAATTCTACAAGATTAAATTACACACTTACAGTATTTTAGAATAGTGTAAATTGATTAGAAAATAAACATAACTTATTCTTGGTAAGCATACCATTCAGCTGGTGAAAATACAAATATGCAGGTATACTACCTGAGCAATTTTTGCACATCAAGGTCATCAGTTATTGTATTTTACTGAGAAAACTGCAAGTGTCATTTTGTAAGTCCATTAGAATGAAGAGAAGTTATAATAAAAAAGCAATATGCGCCCAAAGTAGTGCCTATAAAGTGTTGAAAGGGGTTTAAATAAGAGAGTAATTATTACTCTTCCACATTGATGGGAGGAAAAATCACTTTGAGAAAAAGCCAGAGAACATTAAGAAGTTCGCCTTGATTAACACACAGCTTCTATCTGTGAAAGACAAATTTGGGAGATTTGGTTGGAACTCTAAGTTGAAAACAAAAACTTTATCCATCACTAATATCTGAAACGGAGATATTCATCTATTCATTCATTCACTAAATGTTTATCAGTCATTCACCATACATACACTAAGCTTTGTGGACCACAAAGGTCTAAGTTGCATGAGGCTAGAATGAGGATGGCCATTTTTATTTATAGTTATATAAATAACTATATATATAAACAAAGAAAAGGTAAAAGAGTGAACAGAAATTTCACGGGAATTTGGAATCTGGCTGAGAAAATAGTTATTTCAGAGATAAAATAAGGAAAACTGTCTTTTGATTACTGCCAATGTTTGAAATAAGTTAAGTAAACAAAAAAAATTTGAGTCTGGGTGCTGAAAGAGTGATATTGCAGAATCAGGAATTTGGTTAAAGAAGTACGTTTAAGATTGTTTAAAAAGTCATTACTTAGATTGAGAGCATGCTAAGTTTGAACATTATTAGGCACACCTCCACTTTCCTACTGTAGTTCAGACAGACTGTAGAATATACTTATATTGCTTTAAGAAGTTTTAAAATTAATTTGTAAACATGTAGAAGATCACTCGTCTAGACCTGTGAACTTTCCAAGTGCAGATATTCCAATAGAATGCTAATAAGCGCATTTGATCATCTTTTAAATCATCTTAAAACTTCTGAAATATGGAGTGGCTCCAAGCTCTATGCATTAAAAAAAAAAAACATACCTAGAAGCATATTGTATCCATCCATTGTGACTATCTTTGGCTTTGCCATTAATGTTTTACAATTTGGAGAAGTAACATTATTCACCAATTCCTGGATCTACAACCCACCCACGGTCCCAGTTTGTTTATAAAGTAGTCCTCATGAAATAGCAAATGTATTCAGAAACATTTAACATATTTTAAATATAAGTTAATTTAGAGTTCATATTATCTTGTAATGTTCATACAATCATACAGTTCATACAATCTTATAATGTTCTTAATATCCACCACATTCTTAAAGAGTTACCAAGGTACTATGAGTACTTACAAGCACTTGCTCATGTACTTGAAATTAGTAGTAAGTTTACTTTACTAACATTTAGTAGACAGGGTAGAGTTTGTGTGTGTCCAAATGCATGCCAACTCTTGCATTGTTCAATTTTCCATTTTGATGTTATTCTCGTATTGTGTTATATCATCATTACACAATCTTGGTGTAAAGATAAAATAGGTGTAAAGAGACAAAATAGGAATGCAAATCATATAAACTTAAAACTCAGATTTTTTTTTTAGTGAATTGAGACTCTAATGCAAAAACATCACAACACTATAAGTCTACATGTATTTTTAAAAAGTAATTCTGTAAGAGTGACCATCTTAGGTAAGCATCCTAAAAATAAATGTCTAAATAAGAAATATAAGATGAATATCTTAATATTAAAATGTATTGAACTGTTGATCTATTTGTCTTCTTCAGAGAATGTCATTTTGAAAATGTGTCAAAAAGTAACATAAGTTCTTTTGAGTTCTTGTAATTTTCACAGAAAATAGTCATAACTTAGGTAAGTCAGGTAAGTCTTTGTCTTAGAACAAGTAATTGCATGATATTACTAGTAATCAAAGAAGAACAATTTTTATGTACATGTTCATGCCAGGATTTAATTCACCTTACAATTGGATAAAACACTTATATGCAAAGAATCAGTCATTTATGTGTGGCACTTACATGAAGATTAATTACTCAGCAACTTTTTGTTCTGCTTATTACTGACAACCTATACTGATGAAGAGTAGATTTTTATGCTAATATTCTATTATTTTGTGAGTCTTGATATAGACTGGAAAACTATGTAGGGATCAGATCTAGCAGATAACAGTTTTATATATATATATATATATATATATATAGAGAGAGAGAGAGAGAGAGAGAGAGAGAGGGAGAGAGAGAGAGAGAAGTAGATTTGCTATTTTAATTCTTTGTACCTGAATGCCTCTCTACACAAATTTATTCACAGGAAATAATATCCTTTCTAGTTCTTAATTAATTTTTGTGAAAACTGTTAAAATTCTCAAATCCCATTATCTAATTGTTTTATGAAGAATGGGCATCTTACACAAGATTGCTTTTCTACAGTGAAGAACAATGAGTGATGAAATGTTGTTCACATGGTTTTTATAAAATATGTAATGAATTTTATTATGGCCCGGAGAGTGCCAATCAAGGTCATTTTTAAAATATGAAGGCACTTGTTGAAGTGACAAGTCTCAGCCTAGGCGTATCACTTTACGGCCAAATGATGAATCTGTGTAATGTTGAGGATAAGACCTAAGAATTTCTTCAGAAGACTATGGGATGTTATGAGTAGTTTGACTGAGAATGTGACTAATGCCTGCCATTAGGTGATTTTCTTTCTTTGTCAGAGGAAGAAACCAATGACTTATTCCTGGATACATTTTTAATTCAGTGCAAATGCTAGAACAGAACACAAATATAGTCAAAGCTAAATGCAACCCAAAAGTAGATTATAATCTATTTGCTACTGGCTTTCATGTTGAACAATCAACTTTTCAGCTTCTTAGTATAGTATGCAAGTCTATTTAATATGTGTTAGAATGTTGAAATTAGTCTTCAGTGAGAAATATTTTTGTAATTTCAAAGGCCATCTTCAACCTGACTTCTCAGAACTATGACAGAGTTATATACCATTATAGGTCCTAATTTTCTGTAGCTGTCAGTTAAGTTTTTCTATTTTAAGAAATGAAAAGGAAAGGAAAGAAGGCAACTAAATATGGACCCAGACATATAAGCTATACTTCTTCAAGCAAATGCAAATATTTTGGTGAAACTCTTTCTGAAATATCAACACTCTTCTATGTATGTGAAATTCTTATTAACAATTGTAATATTGTGCTTAATTTTTACTATTTACAATATTGTGATAACGGGTTGAATGGCTTGTCATCGTGTGCGCTTGAATGCCTATTGGAGGGTCTACACAAGCCTAAAGTCTGGAAAACACTGTACTAGATTTGATACTCCAATAAGGATTACAGATATTTCAGTTATCAGTGAATACTCAGCTTGTAGCATATTGTTGGTGTTCAAAAAAAATTAGTTGAATAAATCAATGAATTAATTACACTTGCCAAAAACTTATAAGCCAGTTTGCTGGTCTTCAGAAAGAGCGTTCATGAGTTTTTCCTATCTTAATGTGTAAGTTATTGTTTTCTATTATCTCTGCCATCTTTGTCTTCTGAGAACCATAGAAAGAGAAATGAGTATCCTATCACTATTGTCAAAATATGAAGGATATTGTTATTGTTGTTGTTGTTTAACTAGATTTTGTTCTTTCAGCTTCACATGGCATATTAACATAAACATGATTTGTCAGAGGAAACCGAATTTTCCCACACACTGTTTATCTCATTTTACAACACTTCAGGCTCTAAAATATTGGCCAGAAATTGAAGATGTCTATCTAATATCTCTAAGGTTGTTTATTGATGTAATTTTTAACATATTTTATAACAATTTCTCTCCAAATGAGTACATTTATAGTAAATAACTCTGAACGCCTTAACCATGAATCTCAGTAACATGAGTGAAAACAACAGGTGGTATTTTCACACATAGGTAAGACATTGTTAAAGAAATATGTAAAGTCAAACATTAAACTGCTGAATAACCTAACGACATTATTATCTTCTAAGGCAAGTTTTCTCTTTCTCTCCTGCTCCTTTTCCCTTACTCTCCTGTTCCTTTTCCCTTTCTCCTCCTCCCTCTTCTCTTCCCTCTGTCCCCTGCTTCTCTAATCCACAGGGCAGTGTTTTGCTCAGTACATGTGGCTGATGGCCTTTTGTAACCTCATAACACAGCAATCTGATTTCATGCTTACATTGTGAATTATGGTAAAAGAGTTAACATAGACAATGATTTTCTGATTTCCTCCTCTTATTCAATCTCTCTTTTTCTCTAAAAATATCTCTACCTCAAGAAGAATAAAAAAACAAATTTATAGTAATAATCCTTTATTGGCAGTCAAAATGAAAGGACTTTACTTTCTACGTCCATCTCACTTACAGAAACTGAATGAAAGCAGTAGCTCCTCAGAAGGTAGCACTGTGGACATCGGCGCACCTGCAGAAGAACAGCCCGTAGTGGAACCTGAAGAAACCCTTGAACCGGAAGCCTGTTTCACTGAAGGTAAAGAATCCCAATATTAATCTTTCATTTGGAGTGCAGCTTGTTTAGCTGTTGGTCACCTAAAATAAATCACATATAATAAAACGGCACTTTGTAATAGATATAATTCAATTACCTCTAATATGTTGATAGACAAAAAAACTTAAAAATCTAGTGTTGTGCTTTGATTATATCTGCCCAATACGTGGAAGAGATTAAGAACATGGAGGAAAAATATTTTAATGTCATCAAAACTTCTAGCTTATGTTTTTAAATTAAATGGTGATTTCACAGTAAGTTAGCATCTTTAAAACACTAGTGAAAATGATCCTACACAGAATTTGCCTTAAAGGTAACTTTCTGACTGCTAAAACTAAATGGATTGCTAGTGCTAAATTGTGTTTCTTTAATGAAAACATCAGTTTCCAATGATTGTTGGATGAAGTGAGGAATAAATACGGCCCTTGAAACTCAATACCTAACCCGTCACAAGTTAAGTCTGGTGCAGTATGGGCAATAGATAGAAGAGATATGTTTTTCCTACAACTAATATTTCCTGTGGTCTGATGTCCCTGGAATTTGAGGTTTGGAAATATGCATGCTTTATATTTGATGTTATTTTTTTCATAGGCCTAGTATACCTTCAGTCTTCTTCTATTCCCTATACAAATCATGCATATCACTTAATGTCCTCTTCAAAACTACCCTCGTCTGACCATGGTGGAAGAGCAGCTTGTTCCTCTGAATGGCTGTAACAAATATTTCCATTTAATTTACCTGATAACATATATTATCCTATGAAAACTCTTTCTCTTTTTGAACTGTTATATGTTGCTTTACTGTCTTCTTTCTCTTCTTTTCCTCCATTCCTTCATTCCTTAGTTCCTTCTTTCCTCCTTCCCTTCTTTTCTTCCTCCTTTTCTCCATTCATTCCCTTTCTCCTTCTTCTTCAAACACATCTTTCCCTCCTTTTTTTACCTTGGAGCAGGGATCCTGTATTTATATCTCTTTTTTTTCTCTTTTGAAAACCAGATTTTTTTGGTAAGGTTCTTGGGAGTAAGGTACATGTTCTGTGCCTTTTTGTGTGTGTAGCTAAGTGTACCTTTGTGCTTACAACAGTACTCAGAAGTACCTGTTGATTTCATTTAGACTAAGTGAAAGCAATGTGTGAGGAAGGCAATGACAAGTCAAAGCCAAACCATACAAATTACATTTTAGTGAACTAAATTAATTTTGCAAATTACATATAAGCCCTTCTAGGCACATAACAAAAACATCCTGAATGGCTAGAAATGCAGGATTGTTGGAAGAGATCTACATTTTTACTCTCTATCCTTTAAAAAAGGGGGGAAGTTTTCTGCTTATCATTTTTAATGTCCAATTTAAAGTTCTTCTCTAGAATGACTTCAACAGAGTGCAACAGGATGATATGGTACAAGGAAAAGCTACTTCACATTTATTTGTAATTTACAAAGTTTTTCATGTACAATAACACTGTGAGGCAGACAAAGCAAATACTGTTCACTAGGGAACCATTTAAAGAGGCTGAATGATTTCCACAACTTCACACAGCTGATGAATGTGCTCTTACTACTCTAGGCTTAGAGAGCTACCCTAGCAAGACAGAGATGAGCATAGTAATAAAAAGATAAGACAAGGACATTGCTAAAGGATATTATGGAAGCAGAGATATTTTATCTACTTTTATTTGAACACTATTTCTGCAGGCTGTGTACAAAGATTCAAGTGTTGTCAAATCAATGTGGAAGAAGGCAGAGGAAAACAATGGTGGAACCTGAGAAGGACGTGTTTCCGAATAGTTGAACATAACTGGTTTGAGACCTTCATTGTTTTCATGATTCTCCTTAGTAGCGGTGCTCTGGTGAGTGAATATTAAGAAAAGGTGATACGGCACTAATCTTTAGAACATTCTAATACTGATGACGTATTCATCCTTTCTGTTTCATTGTCTTAGTATCCAATGCATGCATTTTTAATTATCCTACCTTGTATCCTCTAGACTATAGATTTACTTTATAACTCTACATTTCTGGATTTACTTTTACTATGTATGTAAATACAATTTTAAGAAGCTAATCATTAATTTTTGCTTATTACTAAATAGTCCAGAAAGTGTAGCCCTTCAGCTTATTCATTAACACCAAAGGATGTGAATATTTGATTACTCATTGTGTAATAAGAAAAGAGTTATTGGAAGCCCTGGGATGGGAATATATATTCTCTGAGTTTTGATGAATTTTGTTTCTAAATGGTATTTATTATTATTATCTCTGATGGACAGTAGTAAGTCCTTAGGGACCACTCTCTGTCTTTTTCCAACTGTGTGCTCACTATTTTTGTGCTACTCAGGAAATAATGAAAGTTGGTAACAATAAATACTGGGCAGCATGCCTAAGAGATTCATATAAGGATGGGTTTATCTTTATAAGAAGGTGTTCACTTCATCAGAATCAATTTATTTTTATATGAAAATTATTTATAAAAATATAAATATACAGATAGAATTTTAGAGAAACACTGACACAAAGGAAATACTTAAGCCATAGATAGAAAAAGAGAGAGAAAGAGAAACAAGAGTTTGCCTGATTAAAATGCAACAATAGTACAAGTTTCTTTAACTTCAGTTTATAATTCTAACACAGACATATATTTACCTGTAATTTTTCTGAAGAAAGAAATATTTTCTACATGCTACTTTAGAAGTATTTCACTGTTGAAAGCAATGCATACTTAGAAGTGAAACATCAAGATGTTCATAACAGAAGAATATATATTAGAATCTAAATGAAAAGCAATTTTATTTAATCATTGTCACGCTGCATGTCTGTTGAGAAACATAAACTATTAAAAAAACAAACAAGAAAAAAGAAGCGGATGAACTCAACTATTTAGTAAAATTGGAAACTGTGAAGATCAATCACAATTTCTGCTTTACAAAAACACAAGTTTTCATTATTTCTTCAACCTCCTTTCTATAGCAAAAAAAAAAAAAATAGGAGGAAGCAAAATAAATGAAACAAAAGGAATACATAACTTCAAGTTGCAATGGCCACATCAGGATACAACATCAAGAACTTAATTCACTGGAATCATACTTTTCTTTTTCTTCTACCAATAGTCTTTCCCCTGATGAAATAAGTAAAAGAGCTTTGAGAGGAAAAAAATGTAACCATAACTATTGTTTCTCTGCCCTCCTATTCCAATGAAATGTCATATGCATATATGATTAGGTTTTTAAAATAGCTTATAGAGTATAATCATTTTTGAAAGCTAATGTGTAACATTTTCTTTATAGGCATTTGAAGATATATATATTGATCAGCGAAAGACAATTAAGACAATGTTGGAATATGCTGACAAGGTTTTCACTTACATTTTCATTCTGGAAATGCTTCTAAAATGGGTGGCATATGGCTATCAAACATATTTCACCAATGCCTGGTGTTGGCTGGACTTCTTAATTGTTGATGTAGGTATCATTCATATTTTTGTCTCTGTTCAAGGTAGCTTGTCTTATTTATATACAAATTCTAAAATAGTGAGTCTCAGACCACTATGTTATGTTGACAGACTATAATAACCACTAAATGCATATACTCAATGACAGTGTCATTTCTGGAAGACATGGGCTAATTTAATTCTGATTTAAAACAGCATTGGGGGATGGAATCTATGGTAGTTCTCTAGTTATCTGAGAAAGCTAAAGAAAAAACAACACATCAGCAGTTTGTAGGGAAAGTAGTGAAATAGGGAACTTAAAAGGTATGTTACTTAAATCCTTTATGTTGTGAATCAGCGGACTCAAGTTTGTATCCCGGGACCATCGCTTGTTGATTTTGTGCCACTGAGTTAGTTTCTTGGCCCCAAACTTTTGGCCCCAAACTTGTACAGTATTAAAGGCACTCAATAAAAACAGTGATGCCGTTGGGTGCTATAGTCATTTAAAAAAAAATTCTTGGGAGGCTGAGGCAGGAGAATGGCGTGAACCCGGGAGGCGGAGCTTGCAGTGAGCCTTGATCGCGCCACTGCACTCCAGCCTGGGCGACAGAGCGAGACTCCGTCTCAAAAAAAAAAAAAAAAAAAAAAAAAAAAAAAATTCTCTTTGATCTACTCAAACTTTTTAAAGAATAGATTTAAATAGTAGATTATCTGGATTATGACTTCATTTTAGGGAGTAAGGTGTGCAGAGTATAGGGAAAGACAAGTCTACTTTATGTAGCAGTGAAAGTTTTCCTAGAATATAAACTAGATTTACGGCAAGCCCAAACAGCCCTTTATAGAATTTGTATGCCCAATGATTAATACTGCATTTACTGAAAACAAGTGACTGACTTCAAGATGTGTTAAAGTTAAGCATCATGTTTTCCATTATCAACTTGGCAAAATTTCAGCTTTAGAAAGCTATAGCAAAATTATCCTGACTTCGTATTGTTTTACCCCAAAAAGATACTAACCCAGCAAGACTATGAGGGTTTCTTGTGGAAGGTGTGATTGAGCTAAGAATCATGCATGCATTATATCTCCTTGATCCTGAACAAAGGCAAAGCTAGGCTATTTGAAAAACTTAACAATGTTCCTGTGAAATGAGCCAATTGAGAGAAATCTCAAAGGAAGAATTGCTTTATCACATCAATAAGGGAGGAAGTTTCTAATATTGAGGTTTCAAGCATTAGAAGTTACATTATATTTCAATTTCAGAATTTTTTACACTATAATTTAAATCTAAATGTAATTTAACCCTTTAAAACTTCCTGAGGTTTGTTTTTTTTTTCTATTACACTTATTACACATCGGCTTTCTGGTGGAAGTTTTTAAGTTTCATTTTTGAAATATTTTAAGAAAATAATTTTATAGAAAATTTTGTAGTTTGTAACAATAATACCTTTATTTTCAAAGTTCTGTTTTAATTATTTAATGAAGATCAGTATAGCACTCTATAAAAAGACTAATTACAGCACATATCAAATAATGTAAGAAGTGTATTAAATATGATACATAATTAATACATTTTTAAAAAGAAAAGTTTACAAAAATAGTGTCCAGTATATGTGGAATTGTCCGATACTAGCCTCTTCCTAACTAAATAAATTGTAATCTTGATTGAATGCAAAGTTTTGGTAAATTCCTTATTTAGAGAATTAGATACATAAGATTTGTCATTTAGTCACGTATATTACCTACAAATGAATACAAATGAAGTAAATTTATTGCTGTGTGTATTTGGTAAATATTCATTGATTGGCCCCTTGGGGCCAGGTATCATGGCAGAAGCCATAAATTAGTGTAAAGATTTTTGAAGAAGTTTTGTAATGGAATTTCTTTCTAAGTTACTTATGTAAAAATAAACTTTAAACAAGTGAAAATGCAAGGTATTACCAAGACAAAATATCACCTTTAAAACTGATGTAGTTCATTAATTTCTGAGAATACCAATTATGATTAGTTGAATATACTGATGCATGGTAGAAACTTCTTGCTTTTGTAACTACAATAGCAGTTTTTGTATTTTATAACTAGCTATAAGAAAAGCCATAAATTCAACAGCAACTTAATAAAATAAAGGAAGAATAGCCAATGAATTTTTTTCCACCTTGATTTCTTCTTTTATTTTACTAATTTTTACTTTGTTTTTTTCCTAATTATTCAATTGATAAATTATATGACATTTAAGGATTTTTTTCAGCTAGCTTTTAATTAATGTCCTAAAAGTTACATCGTTTGCATCAAACTGAAAATATTTCTTTAATTTTTTAAAGGTTTACTGAAAATGAACATTTACTTTCTGAATAATTATAAGCAAAAATTATACTTGTTATATATAGCAACTAGGAACTACATATTGAATGATGATTCTATTTATTAATTGTTATTATTTTTGTGTGTGCAGGTTTCACTGGTCAGTTTAACAGCAAATGCCTTGGGTTACTCAGAACTTGGAGCCATCAAATCTCTCAGGACACTAAGAGCTCTGAGACCTCTAAGAGCCTTATCTCGATTTGAAGGGATGAGGGTAAGAAAAATGAAAGAACCTGAAGTATTGCATATAGCCAAAATTAAACTAAATTAAATTTAGAAAAAGGAAAACCTATGCATGCAAAAGGAATGGCAAATCTTTGCAAAATTGCTACTTTGTTGTTTTATCTGTTGCATATTTACTTCTAGGTGATATGCAAGAGAAATAGGCCTCTCTTGAAATGATATAATATCATTTATCTGCTGTGCTTATTTAAATGACTTTATTTCCTAATCCTTCTTGGGAGTTTCCTTACAAATCTATATACAAAAAAAAAGCAAATGCATTATTAAAGTACTGTGTGTAATGATACAATAATAATCTAAAGTAAATTCTGTATCAGGTGCTTATTCTTTGTGATGATATACTGTACTTAACGAGTTTTCCTGAAAATAATGTGAATCACACATGTGCCTAAGTATGAATGTAAAGAAAAGAATGAAAGGAGTTGTTAAAATTTTTGTCTGTATAATGCCAAAGTTTGCATTATTTGAATATATTCAAGGTTAGATGGTTAGATATTAAGTGTTGACTGAATTTATAAAACTAGTAATACTAACTTAAAGATTACATACAAATCAACACCATTTTTATGATAATAAACACTTATAATGAACAGAAAATATAATTTTGACTCATTACTATAATTTATAAATTAACCTTAACTTACATCTTATTGGTCAGAGTCACACAAATTTTATTTTATCCTTCTTAAAGACCCAATAATCATTTTCCATCATTCGTAACAGATTAGAAATTTTGCCATTATTGACTTGTTATTCTCCGTGTCTTTTGTTAAAGCATGAAGCATTAATTTATAGATGTATAATATAAAAAATTAGTTCTGCTTTTTAAAAAAATATTGTCAAAACAAAACACTAAATTGTGTGATTCCAATAGAAAATCATTGCTCTCTCACCTCCTAAGATTAGATACGTTTATGGAAACTAAGCTGTATTGTAGACTTCCATTTGCACTTTATACATTGTTTATAGCCTTATGTTCTCAAGTCTTATAATAAATGTCACTTCGTAAGAACATAAGACTTGTCTTCGATTTCCCTAATATATATGAAAACTTTTTCCTCATTATCAACAACTCAGTACAATAAAATACAAGTAGTCCTCTTTTATTTCTCACAGAGAGCCTCACATTTTCACCAAAATGTTATCAGAAATTCTCTCTGGGGTATGTAAAAATTAAGTCTGTTTTCCAATTAAATGTCACTTTGTTTTGTTTCAGACTGGCAGTTTCAGTTCTGGAGAAAAAATATCATTTCTCTATATTCTACTTGAAAACATGTTGCCTGAATCAAAGTAATATATTTTATATGGGTTATGAAATCTGAACAATGCTAAACTTTTGAAAATATTATAAACTTTTTACATCTGACCATTTGAAAATTTGTTAAATCCATTCACTGGTCAAGTGCTCAGATATTTCCATACATTACACTTCATTGCTATAAAAAAGTTGGTTTTGTGGGTATGCTTTTAATTTTCTCAGAAATAACCATATCTATAATTATTAATCAATAATACCCTTTATATTAAAAGAGGTTACCTTTTCAAACTTGGAGTTTTAGACATAAAATCCTTATAAATGTTGATAGTGATAAAACTAATCATTTAAATGGTCAGATTTATGAATATGGCTCTATTCCTCATAATGACAGCATATACACAGCACTAAAATGACTGATCTCTTCAATACGTGTTTGGCATTGTAGAGTCAAAATAACCTTATACTTGATTCTATTTTTTATACTTCTAGTGTTTGGATTTTTTTATTTTGTAAAAATATAATCACGAGTGATGGTGAGGTTGGATATAAGAATGATATTATGATTGGGAAGTGAGATTTGAACATACTCAGAAACTCTCATTTAATTCTTTGCCCTAGCAGCATAAAATCGCAATAGCTGCGTCAAAGCGTAACACAGGCACTCATTTTATTTTTGTTGTTCTGTTACTTTTTCAAAGCATGTGCTTTTATGCAACATTACTGAATAAAGCATGTTGTACAGTGCTTCATAAGAAGTTAGAAAGTAACAAATAAATTATCATCACGTTGCACTTTGTGTTTTGCATGTTTTATGCACATTTCTGGCTGACAGCTTTTAAACATTTATTGTATTTCAAATTTCCAGTCCAAATTTTTCAACTTGTAAAATTAAACTGAGTGAATTGATGTCGCTAATATCTAGAATAATTAAAATTTGTATTGAAATTTGTATTTTTAATTTCCTAACATAGGAAATCTTAAATACCTTCTTTTTCAAAAGAACTCAAGTCTTAATTGATAGGGAAACAGACAGAGAGCATCATGAACAAAAGATAACACCAAATGTTCTGTCATATCAGATCTCTAACTAATAACAAACTATATATTTCTATTTTGTATAGGATAATCTTGCTCCAACTTGGATGGGGTGGAGCGCTGGTTCCTCCCCTGAGCCCTTTATTATGGGTACTGTATTACCCCTTTTGCTACCTTTAATCCTTGCACTGTGACTTATGTGTAGTGGGGTGAGGGTGGGATTGGGAAGGGTACTATTATTGCACCACAGTAGGGAAAATACAGTATTTACATCCTAATCCCCTCTTTTCAATTGTCTTAAATTTCATTTGGGAAAAAAAAAAAAAACCTTTATGAATTTACCCTCTGTGGATTTTAACCCCAATGGTTGATATCTTTATGAAGTTTCATTGAATATGATTTAGTTGTGTGTATATAGAGTTATCCATTTATGGGGAGATTACTTGATTGGTGAGGGCGGGGGACCCTGGTGTAGAACAATTATGTGAAAAAACAGTTTAACTTGTTAAGCTCATAATACTGTTTGAGGCATACAGCCCCTGCTGTTTAGTACCTTGGTCTGGGTCCTGCAAATTACCAGTGAGATACCATCAGTTGATTATTGATACGTATGAGCAGATACTAGGGTGCAATATTTCAGGTTTTATAAGACTGGTATTGATTGTGACCATTCTCATTTTTTATTGTGTAAGTTCGTATGGGGTTATTTTCAAAATGTTAACAAGGCAAAAAATAAATTAAGAAATAGTTGAATTAAGCACATGTGAATTGTGTTGTAAACAACAAGTTAATATAAAAGAATCCACTTATTTGAATTATGCAGAATAGAATACACACCTAGAAATAAAACAAAAACATCTTATCATGAGCATTAAGATAAAATCTGAGGCATAAACTCACTTCTTAGAATAAGTAACTCCCAACTAACTTTCTAGGATTTTAAAAGATATCACAGTCAAAACATACATAAACATAACTCTATATTTTATTTATTCTTAAAGTTTAAGTGTATTATACAAGAAGAAGAGTTCTTATTTTTGAGAGACAGAAAAAGTCAGAATTTTTGTTTGGATCACTGATATATCATAGCTTACAAAAATAATTGTCTTAATTAAAACCCACAGTACGATTATTTTAGATTTTTAAAGGAAGATTCTATTATTCTTCTTCATACTTAAAAATGGATAATTCCTACTTTGCCTACTTTTTATTTTTATTCACATACATTTTCTTTATTTCTATTACAGAAACACTAGAATTCATAAATAGTGTTGAATTGAAGTTCAAAAGTAATTAATTCAGATAAAAAGACATTTCTGCATGTATGAAAATTTCTAATGTGAATTTGCATATTTAATCATCAAGCCTTCATTTGGTGTAGACATATTTTTTAAAATGCAGGTAATGAACCAGAAATCGAATTGGTTGTGCTAGAGCAGAGAAACTTTATTTGATGATGTTTGTTTTGAAAAAAAGCTTCTGAGAAGAAACAACCTCTAGTACAGTATTAATTCATTAAGATAGTTCCTTTCTCAGACATCTCCTTTCATGTAGCCTGAAAGTTCAATTTGTTCTTTCCAATTTATTCAGACTAATTCTGCCTACTTTCTTCCCGCCATGAGAACCAATTACTGCAGTTTTATTGAGACTGAAAAAAGTTAATCCACCTCCTGCTTTGCTGAACCAAGGAATGGCTTGGAACTCTTGGGAAAAGACAATCTTTTCTATGATCTTTCATTGTCTAATTTAATACATCATAAATATGACTATAGCTTTGTATAGTAAATTCCCCAATACTGTGCCAAGTGTTTTCTAAAATAAGGTTCTTTTATATTCACAAAAAAAATACAACTTTTCTCTGGGCCAAATGTATGCCAACTTTGCGAATCATATCCTGAGCTGCACGGCTGCAGAATACATGCTTGCATCATAAATTCCATAGAGTTCATTTTAACTCTAAATCAATCCCCAGTTTCAAAGTAAACCTTTCATACATATTACCTAAGCACAAACTTCTCCCTCTGCTCCGTTCCTTAATTATTCTCAGCCATATTCAGAAATAACATTTAAAAATTATGCTTTAATCAATAAATACTAAGCTAAACTTTGCTTCATTAATCCATTCATTTTGTCAACCATTATTTTATTCCTGTATTCAAAGCTCTCTGGTATATTCCTATATTCAAGACACTTAAGGCCCTGGAAGATTCATGAACATATTTTTGCATCTTAAATTTTTAGAAAACCTTACAAGCTGTCAGGATTACACTGAACTCTAGTACACAGTAATATGGTACCAAGATAAGTGGGAGCAACTCTTCAATGTAGACTGGAAAGAGCACTAGATGCTATTTATAGACTACTTTCTGAACTCAACTTGTTATAACCTTATTTTTTCTCATATGCCAAATGAGAACACAATACTGAATTATCTGTACAGTCTGTTCAGTACTAGAATTCTGATTCTTGAATTCAAAGGGGAAAACATTCCTCTTTATTTAGGAGGCTAAACTGGGTGGGCAAAGTTAGGCTCCATGAAAGAAGTGCTATTTGAACTAAAGCCTTTGAGAGGGGAGAGTATTTCAGAAAAGGAGCTATTAGACAAGGAATTTCAAGGTAAATGACATCTCAATTATCTGGCAATTATATTAGCATATGGTTATTATATTAATTGAAGTGGCATGAAGTATAGATGACCAGGGAAGTTAAAACCGGAAATATAGATTGTGGAGTGATGTGAATAGCAAGGTAAGAAAAATATTTGGTAGTTACCAGAGAGCCAATAAACAACTTTCAAGTGGGATTTGGGGAAGATTAATTCATCTTACATAGATTAAATGAAGGAGAAGGTTAGGAGACTGACGATAGTAGAAGTATGAAATAACAGAGGGTGGTTCTAGGTGGTGACTGTGAGAATGGAAAAGAGGTGACAAAGCTGAGAAATGTTTTGAAGAAAAAATGTGAGACAGGTAATGTGAAAAGAAAATCAAGAAGTGGTATAGATAACCAGTGTTCTGCTCATACTCTAAATTGGGTGTTGAAGGCAAAATACATATTTTAATTAGTACTCTGTGTATACACACTAGAAACAGCATTGTAATCTGGATAGTGGACAAAATAATCGGGAAAGAAGACAAATAAATAGTAACTTGATTTCAATTTCCAAATCTCTAATCTGAAAGAAATCTAATTCCATCCATTCATTTAAAATAAATCATAAAACAAGAATTTATGAAGCCCATTGTATTAATACAGATAGTCAGATGAGATATGGCAAAGTGTCACCTGTCAGCTTGGTAGGTTGCATAGGCCACATCATTTGGTTCTGCCTGGATAACTCAACCAGATTAATTTTTCATACTCATCCCCTCCACCTTTGTCATTACTGGTATTCTTATTTTCTTTGGCCCACTTATCACACTGTTTTATATTCCCCAGAAGACCTAGAGTTCTTTACAGACTTTAAACAGGGCTCAGAAGTATAAGAAATTGGCTCATGTATTTTTGTTTACAGACAGGCAGTTAAAAAATAGTTCTAAAAATACACTGGCATCAAATGGCAAATAGAAGATGTTTTGATGACTACTTCCTTTGGATCAGGTTGACAAGAATAATACAAGCACATAGGTGGAATTAAACACAGCTACTAATGTCCAAGTTTAAGGCAGCTGCCCCTTACAAGCATTTTAGGGTCTGTTTTTACCTTCCCTCTTAGCCACTCCTGTGCAGCTCCAGTGGGAGGGATGGAGGAAAAGTAAGGAAGCCACCCCTATGTTGTTGCCAAACATGAACACTCAGATTTTTAACTAGTGGTCCAGAAATAAAGAGGGGGAAGACATCCTTCTATAGAAAAAAAAAGTAGATAATAATTGAACACAGAGCTTCATGTGATCACATCAGATTTGAGAACTATGTATAGCATCCCTCTTTTTCTTATTTTTCCAAGAAATGATTTCTATTATGTTTCATTTGAAATAAGTGTTTTGAATTAAACTCAGTAAATGAAACAACTGACATGACTGGAGCTTGAAATAAACGATGTGATGATCTAATGAAATACATAATGCAAATTGTCTTGCTTCTTATGCAAAAATTATTAGTCATAGCAATGCATGAATAATTAATGACAATTATATTAGGTATTTAATAATTTTTTATATTCATTATCTGAATTTTTAAGTTATTTTAAAAATATATTGGTCAAATCAACTCAGGTCCAAATGTTTTAGTTTTGTTCTTTAAGATACTGCCTTTTTAAAATGAGTTAAACTTCTGCATAGGCTTTTTAACTTTTCTTTTTTCTGATAAACAACACAATTCTAACTTCATCTGGCAGCAAGTTCCTCCGATTTTGCTTTTCCTTTAACCTTTTAATGCTTCTCCCTCCCTTTTTTTAAAAAACGTTTTTGTTTCATTTCTTGGTTATATTGCCTATAGTTGTTTTCCTAAGTGTATTGCTTAAGAAAAAAAATGTATTTTAAGATTTTTTTAAACCTTGCTTTTAAATATCCTAGAATAAATAGCCTTGATAGAAAAAAAAAAATGGGAAAGCCAGAGATTACTAGGGGAATTTTTTTTTCTTTATTAACAGATAAGAATTCTGACTTTTCTTTTTTTCCATTTGTGTATTAGGTGGTTGTGAATGCCCTTTTAGGAGCAATTCCATCCATCATGAATGTGCTTCTGGTTTGTCTTATATTCTGGCTAATTTTCAGCATCATGGGCGTAAATTTGTTTGCTGGCAAATTCTACCACTGTATTAACACCACAACTGGTGACAGGTTTGACATCGAAGACGTGAATAATCATACTGATTGCCTAAAACTAATAGAAAGAAATGAGACTGCTCGATGGAAAAATGTGAAAGTAAACTTTGATAATGTAGGATTTGGGTATCTCTCTTTGCTTCAAGTTGTAAGTGAACACTATTTTCTCTGAATATTTTTATTGTTTGGAATAATAAAATAATTACACACATCTATTATTTAGTACCTAAGAAAAAGTATATATTTCTTTCTATTTAAAAAATTTCAGTTTGTTAGTACAAGTTTATGAGCCCAGCTGGGTGAAAACATTATTACATGTAAGGACTGCAGATATAGTCAGTAGTGACCAGGCCAAACAAAGACCTCTTTGTCTTTTTCTTGTATTTTCTTTGTTTCTATATTGCTCTTTCTTTCTATATAAACAAGTTAATAAATAAATCAGTAACTTTGCCATTTTTATTGTGATTAGAAGGCTTGTTTCACTGATCAGCTACCAAAACAGAATACACTTAACAGATAGATCATCTTCCAAAACACATACACTTAATACACCTAATTGGACTGTAATTAATTCGTAGGGATTAACTGCTGCTGAAGTCTATTATTTCAATCAACGTTTGCGGAATGACATTCAGGTTTTAGAATTAGATCCAAATGTGGTGGTGGGCACTTGTAATCCCAGCTACTCAGGAGGCTGAGACAGGAGAATCACTTGAACCCAGGAGGCGGAGATTGCAGTGAGCCAAGATTGTGCCACTGCACTCCAGCCTGGGCAACAAAGAGCGAAACTCCATCTAAAACAAAAAGAAGAGAGAGAGAGAGAGAGAATTAGGTCCCCGTAGTGAAGTGGAAATAATACCTGAAAGCAACTAGAAACAAAAATGAAGCACAAGCAGCTATTATCTTGTCTCAAATGACCTTTCAGCACCATTATTTAAGTCTATTTTATCCTAAATATTAATGTTTTCACTATTGGGTCTCTAAGACTGGGTATCCAAGAAAAATAGCTTATAATTTATATTTAAAAAGGTAGCCCTTTTAACATTTTCATTTGATTCTGCTTCTAGCTGCAGCAGCACCACAACAAAGCAGGGAATAAAATAAGAGTCCAGATTATTTGAAAATTCAGCTTAAAAAAAAAAAGACTGTACAATTTCTTTCTTCCCTTGTGGTTCTACAGTGTCTTTAGGGCAGAAATCAATTTTTGCTCACCAAGGTTATGATTTCAACTGTTCAGCCGGGAGACTAACTAAGCAAACAAACCAACACTAGTCAAAACCCTTTTGCAGCTCTTCCAGAGGTGTCTACTATGATTACTTTACAAATTCTTCTCACCTTTTTGTTGGAAATTCTTATTTATCTTCTTAACATTTTTGACCTACTCGGAATATTTGTGCAATTAAAATAGAGATTTTTAAAATCTCTATTTTAAAAATGCCCCACTGGCAAGAACGGGTGGGGCATGTTGGCTCATGCCTGTAATCCCAGCTCTTTAGGATGCCAAAACTGGAGGATTGCTTGAGGCCAGGAGATCTAGACCAGTGGGGGCAACATAGTGAGACCCTGTATCTAAAGACAAATAAAAATAAAAGTTAAAAAAATCTGGCAAGAATGTTTTCTTTAAAAATTGTCAACACATGATGACATTTATTTGGGCATTTATTGTAACCTTTAACAAATGACCACACTTGTAAATATCACTAAAGCAACCACTTCCTCCATAAATTTGAGGAAAGAAATATTTAAAATTTTAAGCAATCCTTTAAAATGTAAGCAATTTTGAAAATATAGTGATGGTCCTGTACAAAGCTATTAAATAAATTCTGCTACCAAAAAAAAAAAAAAAAAACCCTCTAAAATACTGCTTCACATTTGGCTTTTATAGAATCGCCTCTCTATTGATTAGTAAGTCATTGAAATGGCCCCTTGAATCACTTTTTTCTGTTTCTATACCAAGTGTGTAATGAACTTGTTCTATCATTGACCTAAGCCACTAACATATTTAACACATCTCTCTTTCATGTACAAAAGCCTTGTACTTTCTAGCTAAGAATCATTACTTTCTTTTCACTGCTGTCACCCACACCCTTGCTTAGCTTTTGTCTCATGGTATCCACCACTTCACAAGGGTTAGTGTTATCAAAACAAAGATATATTGTGATACAGATGCTAAAGCTTTGCTAGCCTCCCTCACTAGCTAAGGAATAATCCTTTTAGGCCCACAGGACTCAAAATTCATGCCCTAGGACAAGTAACAAATTACTGTAAGTTGTTAGCCTGAGTATCCTTCATCCTGTGAGTGCCAAGTGTCTGCTGTACTATTGTTCACATTTCTTATTCATATTAAGTTATTATCTTCAAGAATTTCAGAAAGAAAATAGAATATGGGATTATTTCTAAATGTTTTGCTCTAAAATTCTTAAAAAGATAGTTGCAACCCTGCCTTTATGTATCCTGGTACTATCCTTACATTGTTATAATAAAGAGAAATCTTAAATTTTCAATCACTTTGATCACCCTGCAGATAAATTTTAGAAGATGATCCTTAGATCTAAGTTGTAATTATTAGCCTGATAGAGCTATTGACACATGTGTTCGCATTTGTAAGACCTCCTAAAAGTGCTCCAGCAAATTTTAATACTGCTTTAAATATCATGATACCATGAACTCTAAAGAATTGAAAAGTACTTGTGAGTTGGTTATCAAATGGGAGGATATATCAAATGGTCATTTTGTTCAATATGTGTTCTAGAAATGAAAAGCCTTACTAACATACTGTCTTGGTCCAAAATCTATGTAAAATTTGTTTTGAAATGTCTTTCAAAAATATTCCCTTTTGAAAATTATATCAGTAAGAATATTTATTAAACATCAGGTCTAAATTATTTTTTACTCCAAAGTAAAACATGCATGTCCTTCTTAATAGGCCACATTTAAAGGATGGATGGATATAATGTATGCAGCAGTTGATTCCAGAAATGTAAGTATTCCTTGTATTCTAAGTCTTTTTATAATATTGACCAGGTGGTAAAATTAATCGGATAAAATATAACCAAATGAAATGATTCTATCTTGATTTAAAATATTTGGGAAAAAGTATGTCAGGTAAGTATTCAAGCACAGCAATGTTTATCAGAAAGATCTTACTAAGATAATTCAACACATGCATTATTTTGAAAACCAAAGTAAGAAATTCATATATTTAATAACTAACAAATATTTTTCTTTTAAATATTTTCTATTTTGTTTCCTATTTATCCACACATTATATAATTAGTAGTAATTTTAGTGTATAGGGCCAAATTTGAAGAAATATATGATTTCTATCATTAGTTGAAATGTATAGTCACCCTCCATATTAGACAGCATGAAAACTTATGGGTATTGTTCTGTCAGTCTTAGATTACTGTGTTGATTTCTTTCAAATAATCATATTTTAAACCAAAAAAAAGAATGCTTTTATATGATTTTTAGCCTCCATAAATTGACTGAAGTTGCAATCATTTCTGTGGCCAACAGATTCCTTTGAGTGTATATCACCAAAGTATAAACCTATTTTATTTGATTTCAGCCTCTTTAAGGCTCTATGACCTAAACTGAAATTCACGCTCATTCCAACTTTGCTCTTCAAAACTTTGCAAGACGTAGTATTTTCTGTCAACCTTCATCTTTCTATCCTGAAGTCTCATCTGTTTAGTTTATCATCATGAAGAATAACCTTTGTCCCTGCAGTCTTCAACCTGATAGTTTGGTGTTATCTTTCTCGAAGTGCATTTCAAATAGCTTTAGTTTTATGTTGAATATCATTTTGATAACCTCCAGAGTTGTTTTATTTCACTTTGTCACTTATATTTTGTTTTGTGTGTTTAGTTGGCTTTTAACTTTGTTGCCTTTAGAAGGACAGGAATCTGTTAAAATATTGTAGTGACTTTTTCAGTCCATTACTAAATTATAAGTAATAGTCCATTTGTTATAAGCACAATCTAGGAATTAAATAATCAACTGAGGATTTATAAAATGAACTGTCCATTTATGTCTACTTAATCTGAAAAATTCAGTGACTGTCACATTAGGGTATAGTGCCAAACATCTGAATGAACAACTCATTTCTTATTTGCTACATTATTTCATGCATACATGAATGATTGTTTCTAAACCTAGCCTATGGATATTTACAGTTTTAAAATTTTTTATTAATAATTTTAAAATTACTAAAATTCAGTACCTTAAAAGCTTGTAAATTTAGCACATTACTGTTCAAATGGAAGAATAGTATTTGTATTTATAGTTATAAAAATAGATTTTAGAATGTCATAGTAGCCACATTTTTCACATGAAAACATCCCTAAAGACTAATTTCAGAGATGTTTTTAGAGGTAGTTGATTCAGAAAAAAAAAAAATGCTGACATATTAGTAAGAATAATTTTTTTCTATTGTTATGAAAAAGCACCAATGATATTTCCAGCACTAAAATGTATGGTAATATTTTACAAAATAATCTCCTTTGGTAGGTGGAACTCCAGCCTAAGTATGAAGAAAGTCTGTACATGTATCTTTACTTTGTTATTTTCATCATCTTTGGGTCCTTCTTCACCTTGAACCTGTTTATTGGTGTCATCATAGATAATTTCAACCAGCAGAAAAAGAAGATAAGTATTTCTAATATTTTCTCTCCCACTGAGATAGAAAATTATTCCTTGAAGTGTTTTCTCTGCCAAATGCGTACTTGAATTTAGAAACCAAATGGGAGTATATATTATAACTGATTTTTCCTTCCTCTCCCTCTGTCATTCACTATCCATATATTTCCAGCTATAGAAAGCTAAGAATAACTGTGTTCCACACTCTTGTGCATAGGTTCATAAAGTTTTTCTCCTTTTATTCATTATCAAGAAACATTTTCTGTCTTAAATATAATAATAATTAGAATAAAACTAGAAAGCAACCTAATATGCCCCTTTCCCGAAAACAACTTGTTATTTTATGCGTACAACTACCCACTCCCCCTTGAAAATATATTTTCCAACTAATTTTTTGAAATTAGGAAACCGGATATAAGCTTCTTCTAGTGTTTATTTTTATGCTTTTTTCTTTCATTGATTTCTTTTATATATTCCCACTTCTTTCTCCAAGATATTTAATTATAAGCTATCCCTTTCAGTCTTGAATTGTATGACTCTTTATGATTTATCATTTATAAGGCTCATTTGATTGTCCCAGTTACTTATGTACATTATAGAACATATGGAAAGTAAATAAATATCTTCACTTGGAAGTAACTGCTGCCATTCACATTTTGTTTTTCTGTTCAGACTATTTCTATACATACTTATTGTTTTAATTTTTATCTATAATTATAAATTCCACTTTTGACTTAACATCAGTATTTTCTCATTTTGTTAAGTCTTCATACATACATTATCATAATTTACTTATTCATTCCCTAGTAGGTTGATAATTTAGATTGTTTTTAATCTTTAATGATTTAAATAGTACCTTGTTGAAAGTCTTCGTACATAAAAAGAGAGAGAGAGAGAGAAAATAAGGCTTTAATTATTTCCTTAGAATAAATTCCCACAATGAAGTATTTTACTCCCCCAGAGTAATATATCTACTCAAACTCCCAATAACAGTGTATGAGCACCCATGCCACTATTCCCTCACTGTCACCAAACATTATCTTTGTTTTTGAATACTTGGTATTTAATAGGTGAAAACTATTTAATTTTAATTTTTATGACTTTTATCACCTTAATTGTTATGACTTTTATGTATTTTATTACATTTGAACATGTTCTTAAATGCTTGTTGGCCATTTGTGTTTCTTCCTTTATGTACTGTTGCTTCATCTCACTTGCTCAGTATGTTTGCTTTTTGTATAATGAGTGCTTTCTTCCACTACAGAACATTCTCCCCTCAATTCCCTTTTCTTATTACTAGTAGTATTCTGTAGTCAATATCAGGCTACTCCATTTCACTTACTTGCCAGTGTTCCAATCTTCTATCCCTACTAGTCTGTCCCATACTTACTATGCTATGAGCTCTGATTTATCCCCTAAATCTCTCACTCACTCATCCAGTTTTCTTTTTATCCCTTTGCTCCAATTCTTGACAGAGTTGGAGTGACTTTTTTAATGAGTAACTCCAAACCATCTTGCAGTATACATACTCTAACTCTTTGCTACATTTAAATAAGAAAATTATTACCTTTAACATCATAAAGGTAGTATGTATAGTATAAGGTACCAAGTATTTATTATCTCAGTGAACCAAATTTCACCATTCACTAAGCATATAGTCTTGGATAAAATACTTAACCTTTTTGAGATTTGGGGGTTTGTCTTCATAAGAAAATAATAATAAAGTCAATTTCGAATTATTTAAGGAATTAGATATTATTATCATACCTAAAGAGAACTTTCAATTTTTCACATTTTGAATCACAGATATAATTATGCTAATCAGTTGAATTTTGCATTTATTTTTTTAGCCATACATTTTCTATTTTAACATTGAAAAAATATGTGCAAAAGGACACAGTTTTAACCAGTTTGATTTTTCTTTTCTATACTTTGGAGGTCAAGACATCTTTATGACAGAAGAACAGAAGAAATACTATAATGCAATGAAAAAATTAGGATCGAAAAAACCGCAAAAGCCTATACCTCGACCAGGAGTAAGAAATACCAAATGATATGGGGGAAAATATAAAAACAAAAACTTGCATGGTTGTCTCACAAGAAAGAAAGTAGCTAACATTTCCAGTAGAAAAAATTTCTTTCACTTTTAGAGCATCATAGTTTGTATCTTTTATGGTAATGGTAACAACAACAAAAATTAAACACCAAAAAGAACAAGAAAAAATAGAAGATGCCTTGACTTCAAGAGATTTAGAAGCATACCATTAGAATCCATATTAATTGGCCAATAGACACATAGACCATGTGATATGCACAAGAGAAAGTTAATCACACAACTCAAGAACGGTTGCCAAGTAATATCAGGGAAAGAAGTAAACCTTTGGATGGGGCTATAAGAAATGCAATTTTCTAATATTTTAAGAAATGGATGAAGTGTTGAGTGAAATAGCACCTTACTTCTATTTTATTTTTCACTAGAGATACTAAGTGTTTTAAAGGAGGAAAGAATTCCAGTATCTACTACTCATATATATGGCTACAGAGTTAGATATTACTAATGTCTGCAGAAGTCAGGGTCACTAATTACAGTTTATGATGATAAATAACAATACTCATGCTTCCATGATGAAACAAACAAACTGCTATTAAAATGGAGAGCTATTGTCCCACACTCTAAAGATGTTTATGATGATGATCTGAGAGGTTTCAGTAACTCCTAGGGTGCATCAAGGAAAAAATACTAGCAAATACTCATATTGTGATGACTGAATATTGCCTTCCTGAGAGTGATCGAGAAATATGTACTTTCTCTGTTAAAATTAGCACTGAAAGTAGAAAAGAACCAACAATTTGTAGGAAAAATATGTGAGAAAATGCCCTCAGAATTCCTCAGTGGCCCAAAGAAATAAGCCTGCGGATGACGTTCAGTGACCAGCAGTGGCAGAACTGGGAAGCAGAATCACAGATCAATGACAAAGAACATGAATTTTTTTGACATAAACATATAAGAAATGTCATTCTGGTCCCATTATCCTTGTGCAGGTTCAGCATTCTGTGTCTGACAATGTTAGCCAAGGCTATTTGGTAGAAGAATATGAATATTGATGTGGTATTTAAATGCATAATGTTATAGATGTGTCCTGGAAATTCCAAATTCTCTTTAACAATTATTTCAGAATACAAGTGAAATATTAATAGTACTATATTTTAAAATGGATGTATGGTCCAGCTGATCATTAGAAAGTCTTGAAAAGAAATTAAATGGGTTTCTTACCTTCTCATAATCTTAAAATGTTGATATGCATTGCATACCTCTGGAAGAAATATACAGTATCGAGTGTTCTGGTTTTGTTTTTTTTTTTTTTTTTTTTTTTTTCATCAGAAACCCTCTTTGGACAAGGGATTGTTATTCTGAGAAATGCACATTAGTAAATGGCAATTTAAATAACTAAATTTTAACAATTAATATGCTATAAATCATTCTTACAAAAATCAGGGTCAATGACTACTTTGCAAGAAACTAGAAAGTCAATTAATGCAGAAAGTACTTGATGCTAACGCACATGAGAAAACTCCTTTATTGCTAAAAGCATTTCTATTTCTCTACAGAACAAATTTCAAGGAATGGTCTTTGACTTCGTAACCAGACAAGTTTTTGACATAAGCATCATGATTCTCATCTGTCTTAACATGGTCACAATGATGGTGGAAACAGATGACCAGAGTGAATATGTGACTACCATTTTGTCACGAATCAATCTGGTGTTCATTGTGCTGTTTACTGGAGAGTGTGTACTGAAGCTCATCTCTCTACGCCATTATTACTTTACCATTGGCTGGAATATTTTTGATTTTGTGGTTGTCATTCTCTCCATTGTAGGTAAGAAATATTTAAAGTTCTTAAATTCAGTTAAATAGAAGTGAAAGTTGAAACAATCAAGATTAGATTCAAGATCATCCCAGCAATCAGAGATAATCACTGTAAATATTTTGATACATTTTATCCAGATGTTTGGTTTTTTAACATAATGTCTCCTACTGTATTCAGTATTGTTTCTTATTCTATCCATTTAGAATAATTATACTTAGTGTAAATGTAGTCATTGGAACTAGACCTGTGCTATTAAGTAAGATAAAAATGTTTTTGACATGTTGAGATTGAAGAACCAATACAGTATCTAGATGGTTCCATTAACAAGACTAGAAATGTAGTCTGGTACTCAGGAAAATTGCTTTAGAGAATAGACATGGAGTCACTAGCATATAGATATTAGTGGAAAGTGGTTTCAAGATAAGGAAAAGTATTGCGTAAAAAGAGAATAAAGACGAGGACAAAACATAATTAGCAAATGCATATAGTAGGTTCTTTACGAGTGTCATGTAGAGATTTTCTAGACTACCTTAAAAATGGGTTTATAATAATGATGCACAAGGGAAATACAATGACGTGGGACATCATTAGTACTATACTTCAAAGCCTGGAACATATAACTAGCCTCATGAGCAATAGCTCATTTCATTAGACACAACTAAAGCTCTAGTAAAGTGAAAAGCATCTGTCTGTGGGCCTAAACTATTCATTCTTCCCTAAACAGGATGATATGACTGGTTCAATATTTTGCTATTCAAAACAAGGCACCTCTGTTGGACAGATTTTCATGCCACTCCCTTCTCTGAAGAAACTGGCCTTATATCCAACACATTGTATACAGCCTTTGATTCCCACTAATTATAATCCTTGGTTATAACTAGTATGGCTAAGGTATAAAGGTGTATTCCTACACATCTCCTTCTCTCTCTCTTACACACACACACACACACACACACACACACACACACACACTCTTATACTTCGTCTTTTCAGAATGAGGCATTTAAACTTGAAGGCATTTAGTTTCTTGAGCTCTTCTTTTTAACTTTACAAATATAGTTTTTATTTAAAAAGCAAATGGAGAGAGAAGGTTAAAATAAGAAGACTGAGATTACAGTGTTAGGTACAGGAGACCAAAAAGAATTGAAATACAACATTAAGTACAGGAGACTAAAAAGAGCATCAACCTGGGATCCTTTTAGAAATGCACCAGAACATACATAAATAAGTATATAAAAATATTAGAGTGGAACTTAAGTAAGTACCAAGATCATGGGGAGGTGAAAGTAGCATCAAAAGCTACCAATACTTTCAGATGGAAAAGGAGTAAATAGAGAATTTAGAATATGGCAATTTCAGAAAAAGTCACTGTATACATATAAACTTGTACCTATACTGTTGGGCCGCTACTGTTCAGTCAAATGTGAATTTTTAACTTATTTTATTTCTAAATTCTGACTTGGTACTTTACGTAAACTAAAAGTAGTTTATAAACATCTCTTAAAGATAAAAAAAAAAAAGTACTGTAATCCTTATAGTTGAAATTATTGCTGAATTTCAAAATTAAGATTTATTTATAATATATAATATGCAATTGTATATATGTATTATATAGCTGCCATATTTAAGATAATATAACTGAGTTCAGGACTCTGAACTTTACCTTGGAGCTTTAGAAGAAACATATGTTTATTTTTAACGCATGATTTCTTCACTGGTTGGTATTCTCATTGTTTATTCTAGGTATGTTTCTGGCCGAGCTGATAGAAAAGTATTTCGTGTCCCCTACCCTGTTCCGAGTGATCCGTCTTGCCAGGATTGGCCGAATCCTACGTCTGATCAAAGGAGCAAAGGGGATCCGCACGCTGCTCTTTGCTTTGATGATGTCCCTTCCTGCGTTATTTAACATCGGCCTCCTGCTCTTCCTGGTCATGTTCATCTACGCCATCTTTGGGATGTCTAACTTTGCCTATGTTAAGAGGGAAGTTGGGATCGATGACATGTTCAACTTTGAGACCTTTGGCAACAGCATGATCTGCCTGTTCCAAATTACAACCTCTGCTGGCTGGGATGGATTGCTAGCACCCATTCTCAACAGTAAGCCACCCGACTGTGACCCTAATAAAGTTAACCCTGGAAGCTCAGTTAAGGGAGATTGCGGGAACCCATCTGTTGGAATTTTCTTTTTTGTCAGTTACATCATCATATCCTTCCTGGTTGTGGTGAACATGTACATCGCGGTCATCCTGGAGAACTTCAGTGTTGCTACTGAAGAAAGTGCAGAGCCTCTGAGTGAGGATGACTTTGAGATGTTCTATGAGGTTTGGGAGAAGTTTGATCCCGATGCAACTCAGTTCATGGAATTTGAAAAATTATCTCAGTTTGCAGCTGCACTTGAACCGCCTCTCAATCTGCCACAACCAAACAAACTCCAGCTCATTGCTATGGATTTGCCCATGGTGAGTGGTGACCGGATCCACTGTCTTGATATCTTATTTGCTTTTACAAAGCGGGTTCTAGGAGAGAGTGGAGAGATGGATGCTCTACGAATACAGATGGAAGAGCGATTCATGGCTTCCAATCCTTCCAAGGTCTCCTATCAGCCAATCACTACTACTTTAAAACGAAAGCAAGAGGAAGTATCTGCTGTTATTATTCAGCGTGCTTACAGACGCCACCTTTTAAAGCGAACTGTAAAACAAGCTTCCTTTACATACAATAAAAACAAAATCAAAGGTGGGGCTAATCTTATAAAAGAAGACATGATAATTGACAGAATAAATGAAAACTCTATTACAGAAAAAACTGATCTGACCATGTCCACTGCAGCTTGTCCACCTTCCTATGACCGGGTGACAAAGCCAATTGTGGAAAAACATGAGCAAGAAGGCAAAGATGAAAAAGCCAAAGGGAAATAAATGAAAACAAATAAAAATAATTGGGTGACAAATTGTTTACAGCCTGTGAAGGTGATGTATTTTTATCAACAGGACTCCTTTAGGAGGTCAATGCCAAACTGACTGTTTTTACACAAATCTCCTTAAGGTCAGTGCCTACAATAAGACAGTGACCCCTTGTCAGTAAACTGTGACTCTGTGTAAAGGGGAGACGACCTTGACAGGAGGTTACTGTTCTCACTACCAGCTGACACTGCTGAAGATAAGATACACAATGGCTAGTCAGACTGTAGGGACCAGTTTCAAGGGGTGCAAACCTATAATTTTGGGGTTGTTTAACATGAAACACTTTAGTATAGTAATTGTATCCACAGTTTGCATTTCAACTGCCACATTTGTCACATTTTTACGGAATCTGTTAGTGGATTCATCTTTTTGTTAATCCATGTGTTTATTATATGTGACTATTTTTGTAAACGAAGTTTCTGTTGAGAAATAGGCTAAGGACCTCTATAACAGGTATGCCACCTGGGGGTATGGCAACCACATGGCCCTCCCAGCTACACAAAGTCGTGGTTTGCATGAGGGCATGCTGCACTTAGAGATCATGCATGAGAAAAAGTCACAAGAAACACAAGTTCTTAAATTTCACCATATTTCTGGGAGGGTAATTGGGTGATAAGTGGAGGTGCTTTGTTGATCTTGTTTTGCGAAATCCAGCCCCTAGACCAAGTAGATAGTTTGCGGATAGGCCAGTAAATCTTAGCAGGTGCAAACTTCATTCAAATGTCTGGAGTCATAAATGTTATGTTTCTTTTTGTTGTATTAAAAAAAAAAAAAACCTGAATAGTGAATATTGCCCCTCACCCTCCACCGCCAGAAGACTGAATTGACCAAAATAACTCTTTATAAATTTCTGCTTTATCCTGCACTTTGTTTAGCCATCTTTGGCTCTCAGCAAGGTTGACACTGTATATGTTAAGGAAATGCTATTTATTATGTAAATAGTCATTTTGCCCTGTGGTGCACGTTTGAGCAAAAAAATAATGACCTAAGCACAGTATTTATTGCATCAAATATGTACCACAAGAAATGTAGAGTGCAAGCTTTACACAGGTAATAAAATGTATTCTGTACCATTTATAGATAGTTTGGATGCTATCAATGCATGTTTATATTACCGTGCTGCTGTATCTGGTTTCTCTCCCTGCTCAGAATCTTATTTATGAGAAACCATATGTCAGTGGTAAAGTCAAGGAAATTGTTCAACAGATCTCATTTATTTAAGTCATTAAGCAATAGTTTGCAGCACTTTAACAGCTTTTTGGTTATTTTTACATTTTAAGTGGATAACATATGGTATATAGCCAGACTGTACAGACACGTTTAAAAAAACACACTGCTTAACCTGTTAAAAATGTGTTTAGAATTTTACAAGCAAATATAAATACTGTAAAAAGTCATTTTATTTTTCAGCATTATGTACATAAATATGAAGAGGAAATTATCTTCAGGTTGATATCACAATCACTTTTCTTACTTTCTGTCCATAGTACTTTTTCACGAAAGAAATTTGCTAAATAAGACGTGAAAACAAGACTGGGGAGTTGTAGATTTCTGCTTTTTTAATTACATTTGCTAATTTTAGATCATTTCACAATTTTAAGGAGCAAAATAGGTTCACAACTCATATCCAAATTATGCTTTGCAATTGCAAAAGGGTTTAAAATTTTATTTGTACTTCTGGTAGTACCTGTACTAACTGAATTGAAGGTAGTGCTTATTTTATTTTTGTTCTTTTTTTCTGACTTTGGTTTATGTTTTCATTTCTTTGGAATAATGCTACTCTAGATTGTTTTAAATATAATGTGGGCTTCATAATTTTTTTTTTCCACAAAAACAGAGTAGTCAACTTATATAGTCAATTACATCAGGACATTTTGTGTTTCTTACAGAAGCAAACCATAGGCTCCTCTTTTTCTTAAAACTACTTAGATAAATTGTATTCGTGAACTGCATGCTGGAAAATGCTACTATTATGCTAAATAATGCTAACCAACATTTAAAATGTGCAAAACTAATAAAGATTACATTTTTTATTTTATTGTTTGCCCAGTCACTTTTTGTTAACAGAATATTATAATGATATGGAGATTTTTTACATTACAAATTGGGGGAGAAGGGGAGCGCGCACACACACACACACACACACACACACACACACACACACACAGAGGCATGCCCAGGTTGACAAGAAAACCTAGGGTAGATATGTCACTGGGGGTAGGGGGTAATGACCTCCCAGAATTACAAGCAGCAGGTGTGTTCTCTGTTAAGGGGAAGAACTGGTGTCAGAGGATAGCTAGTGATTCCAGGAGGAAGAGAAATATGGGAGCCAGAGTGATGGTGGATGACCACTTGAGCTATGAAAATAAATCTTTAAATCATATTTAAAAATTTAGAGTTGCCATGTGTGTAGGATACTGTGTTTGCTCCTCCAGAGCCACTCTCTATGCTTCTGTATCATTCCGTGTGTCCCAGAAGGATGACTTCTACACACTGTATCAATGGGCTCTCCTACCTTTGAGCTCCCAATTGGTTTGGCCAATAAGAAGCACCAGTGGGAAAGCACCAGAAAGAGAAGATTGACATAGGAATATTTCTTCTCCAATTCCTTCTTTGCTGGGTTGCCCTGGGTTGGCACTGGACTCATTCCTCCCCCAAAAGTCATACTCCAATCAGACTGCCCCTCATACAACTGAAGCTGCTTTCTCTGGGGTCTGGTAATCACCCCTCCCCTTGCTCCTTCAGGTCTGCTGCTGCATTGAGAGTGCTTCTGAATTCCTTGTAGCTTTCTCCTAACATTGCTGATATCTTTGTAAATGTCCCCTTCATGAAATTCTTCTATATGCCTCATTTCAGCATGCCATCTGTCTCCTGCCTGGCTGATACAAGGTGATTCAATAGCTCATGAAAGTCAGCAGGAAGCAAAGATGTGCCTTGCTTCAGCTTGGGGTCTTAATCTTGTTAACTTTTGCAGATAAAGAAAAATAGTAACTGGGGGAACCACAATGAAGTCCAGTGCAGAATTCATAGATATCATGGAAAGGTTACTCAGGTGGTCCAGATAGTAAAATTAACAGTCTAAATAAATCTATCTAAATTTCTGAGGAATGAGAAGCCTTCCCTTGTCATCAGGTGAAGCCAGAAGAGGGAATATAGCCTCAACCGGAAAAGGGACAGTAATTAAAAGTGCTTTTCCCATCCTTGTACAATGGAATGACTTTGCCTCTTCATAACATCACAATCCTAAAACAACACCTCAATTAATTCCGATATATTAGTAGCTGAAAAAAATTCCCATTTCCAACTAAGATAGGTAAGAATTATAGGATAAACTCTGCAGAATTTTTATACTACCCATCCACGCCATTACTCACTGTTACCTTTCCAAATACAAAGAGAAGAACTGGTAAAACATAATCATATAAATCTCCACATTCCACGGTGTGTCAGAAACAGCTAAGCAGAGAGAAAAGTCAACATGGAAAACATTGTTTGGTGATGTTTACATATATTTTTGCCAAATTTCTTTCCATAAATAGAACTCTAACTTTCTAATTCAGTATTAGATTTGCCACAGATATCCTATGCAACATTTTAGGTCTAAAACTCTAGGTTAGAAAGTTATGTGGTAAATTTATGCCTCCTTATAATCACAAAGATAATTTTTGATCTCATTAAAACTTATTTTAAAAAAAAACTTTGCAAATAGCCTTTAATATCTCTGTAAGACATGGGGTTAGGTGGAATATTATTCTGATTCAATATTTCATTTCTTATGTCTCATCTCGTATACTTTCTAAGATGAAAAAATTAGGTAGAATGTATTTCACATAAAAACACATTGAATTCTTTATTTTGGAGTTATAGCAGACTATAAATAAGGCTATTCTTATTTTCTCAAGTTTGAAATGAACTGAAAGATCGATTTAGAGGTCAAAGATCAAAATATGTTTATTTCCAATTATGATTAATTGTTAAAGGTAAATTTAAATGTAAGGCTAGGTTGTTCTGTTAATAATCTGTTTCTGTATTAGACTAACTCATGCCATTAGTGGGAGAACTGTACAGTTATAGAGTGGACATATGAGGCCTTTTTTCAATACCTTTGTAAATGAGACAAAGAACAACTCAGCACACATGCCTCCTGCAGACAAAATAGAAGCACAGCGGTTGCCATGAGTCATACATGTTTCTTTCTTCCAACACCATCATCAAGATAATTTCTCTTCCTACCATCAAGGTAACTTGAGCTTCTCCGTATTTTTTTCTCAAGATAATTGAGCAAGATACCACACAATTTTAATTATACAATGGAATTGAAGGCGTTCTAAGAACTGGTAAATAATAGTATTTTAACATTCTGAATAGTTATTAGAATCTAAGGATAGATTATTCAACTGAAGTGTTTTAAATAGTATTTTATATTTTATATAAGAATAAGTAGGGATTTACAACACTCAGAATAATAAAATCTAGCCCATTCTTTGGAAATATGAATTAAAATGTATCATTGAATATATATTTTAAATGCTGTTAAATTCCTTTTTAACATTGTCAATTAAAGGACATACCTTCTTTACCAAAAAAAAAAAAAAACAACTCCACATTCATTTTGACATATTTGGCATGATATTTTCTGTGCTAAAAAGTAATTATTCTTCAAAGAATGATGAGGTCATGTCAGTAAGATGCAGGAACCAAGTAGAAGAGGCTTCCCACTGACCAAATCTGGGGTAAGTTGAGCATCAAAATAAATGATAGTAAAATATTATAATTCATTGAATAAAATAAGAATCAACAAATACATACTGATGTAAATAAATAAGGAAAAATACAAATCTGTTTCTTGCAGTTGAATGCTAACTAACAATTGTAGAAGAAATAATGGAGTTAGAAAATCACTATTTGGCAATCATCCTAATGACAATTGATTCATACAAGAATCATCGATGAGTATTAAAACATGGGTGAAAGTTTGATGAGGAATAGGATATTTACATAATCTTAAAGTATCTCTTCTCTATTAAATAAAAAATTTAAAAAGAAGAAAATATACTTTGGAGAAACACAGCAGACAATACCTTCAAAGATATCATCAATTATGAGACTAACTGATACTATGTGCCTCCTGATAAAATATCCTGAAAGGGTCACATTACTTCTAACCATAATCTAACCAGAAAGAAAACCAAATTGAGGACACACTGTAAAATAACTGGACCGAACTCTTTAAAAATGTCAATGTCATGAAGGACAAAGAAAGGCTAAAGAATTCCATGAGGTCAAAGAACTATGACAACTAAACACAATTCTGGATGGAATATCAAATTAAAAAAAAAACAAATAATACTATTGGGAAAGCTGAATACATTTGAATATGGACTATTTACTAGTTATTAGTATTACAATAGTGCTAATTTTCCCAATTTTGTTAAGACTAGTGTGCCTATTCCATGAAAATAGAAAACGTTCTTGTTCTCTGAAAATGCATGCTAAAATATTTAGGGGTGAATGCAACAATGTCTGCAACTCATTCTTGAATCAGTTCAAAGAAAAATGAGTTACATGTATATATATATGTATGTATGTAAAGAGAAATAGATAAAAGTATAGATATCTGTGTGTCTTTAGAAAGGGGAGGATTTTTTTTGGCTATGTGTTATTGAAGTGCCTATGTCTGCGCGTTCACACTATCATATTTTGTATGCCCTGGACTTTATAATTTCTACCTTCAAAATTAGATCTACTGTTTGTAATTAATTCAATGTATACTGGTTTTTTAACTACTATTCTCATTTCCTAGCAGTAATCTTCCTGAAAAGTCACGAAATGATTACCTTCCTTGTTCTTCATAATAGTCACTGTTTAATTAAAATAAGAATATTTTAGAAAAGATCTGTGGCATAGTGGTTAAGGCCCCAGTATTTGATGCTAAATAGATCTGATTTGGAGAATTGTGATAGATACTCTGGTGATTCTGTCTATACAATAACAGAAGGTGGTGCTTTGCTGTCTAAGCTGGGGACCAGACACTGTGGATGTAAAGAGTAATTCCAAACACAGCTCCACAGAGCAGCACCCCTATGACAAAGTTTTCATATGTCTATAGTTAAGCCAGAAAATTAAGAATAATGCCATAAATATTTATAAAACTGAACATATCCAAGTTAAAGACCTTTATTCTAAAATTGTGTCTTTTAGATTGTTTTCTAAAGACTAATATCATTTAATGTTTAAATGTTCTTTTGAAATGATGGTGAGAATACGTGATAATGAGTTATTTGTTTTAATATTTTATTTGGCCAAGTGTAAAATTGGCAACCTGGTGTCAGTCCTCCCATTTGTATTTTACTGGTGCATGAAATCCAGAAGTCTAGTAACCATTGGGATAGACAACTCTACTGCATAAGTTTGTATGTTTGTATATCTGTATCACAAAACCCAGACACTCGAACTATATAAACTTGTCACACTAAAGACAGCAAATATGTCTGGTGATTGCATATTCTTCATGTGTGCACTGGAATTTCTTATTATATAAGAAAATAAATGTGTTTCTGAATCACCACGAATTGGGTACAGCTGATAGTACTATTCTTCCTGGCACATGGAAATATCCCACTGAGGTTGTCAATCAATATTGATTTAATCAGTGTGGCAGCAAAGGCACTAGAAGAGGAAAATACTCTAGACAATCAAGACTAGATGGGAAAGTTGCATCATCAAGAAATTCTTAAAATCACAAGTGGATAATTTGCAATATCAATTGATTTTACTCAATGGCTCGAGTCCTTTATCATTCCCTTAGAACACTCCTCATATTTGCAGATAACTCAGCCCCTCACCTCAGCAAGAAACAAGAGTACATCATCATAAACTTCCTCAGTTTCTTTCCTATCCAGTGAAAACTACCTAAGTCCCTTTTCCCTTCCCTTTTCCTTCCCTTACCTTCCCTTTTCTTTCCTTCCATTCTCTTCCTTTTTCCTTCCTTAGTTTTTCTTCCTTTACCTCCCCCTCCTACCTTTTTCCCTTTCTCCCTCTCTCCCTTCCTTCCCCCTCTCTCCTTCCTTCCTTCCTTCCATCTGTCCTTTTATATCTTTTCAGAGATTAGGTTTTCCCATTCATTTCTACATTTTCAGATACTTTGCTCCATGACTTGTTCTACTTCTCTTGTATCTTTATTCTTTCCCTCTTGACTGATCTTGTGTCTGCCTTTGCATTTTCAAAATCAGTTTTTCTAACCTTAAAAAATAACTTTGCTCAACCCTGATGCATCTTTATTCACTGTGTCATTATCTCATTATTTTTAAAGGTTGATTTCTAAAACCAGAGCTCTATATTCATTACCTTTACTCTTGGTTAAAATTAAAATAAATAATAGGTCTCAGTGATATTCATGAGAAAATTTGACTGTGAATAATCTTTTTGGTATAAACACTTTGGATTTTCAAAATGTTATGCTAGCTAGATGTACAAAAGGTAGATATAGGAACCAAGAACATTACCCTTATGGAGCCAAGCTATACATACTCTGTCTCTGGTTATCATAAATACACCTCCTATATTCAATGCTTGCTTAGAAAGGCATGATGGCCACAGAGCAATTCAATTATTCACTGTGATGGGTTTTTTGTTTGTTTTCTCCCCACAGAATGCAACTTATGAGGATATGGAGACCAGAAAGTCCCTAAAATAAATTTGTAAAAAAAAATTTTAAGGATAAATTCATCATGAAAAAATACATTATTATAAAAAATTTAATTTTTCCTCTAAGTTGTTATGAACTGACTACCCCTGTGTTAATTAAATTTGCCATTATGCATGTGTATATTTTGTTGGAAAGCATTGAGATACAAGTCTTATTTTTCTTCTTCAAACTGTTTGAAATAAATTGTGACTCAAATTCGAATACCAGCCCAATGCTGAATCTTACTCTTCCAGAGCACCTTCTCTCTCTTCTTCATGGTCTCAAACGTGGCTCCTACTTTTACCACTCTAAATTAGCTAAATTTGATCTTTATTCAGTCTTCATCATATCTGGCAGATTTTTTAGAATTCGATGGTGATGATGATCATCAACTCCCTCTTTAAATTGCATCTTACTGTGTCTTCCATAAAACTAGAGCACCCTAGGCCTCTTACTACGTCTTTGATTCTTTTTGTTGTTGTTGTTGTTGAGATGGAGTCTCACTCTGTCGCCAGGCTGGAGTCCAGTGGCACAACCTCCTCTCACTGCAACCTCCACCTCCCTGGTTCAAGCAATACCCCTGCCTCAGCCTCCCGAGTAGCTGGGACTACAGGCGCACACCATCACACCCAGCTAATTTTTTTGTATTTTTTAACAGAAACATGGTTTCACCGTTTTGGCCAGGATGATCTCCATCTCCTGACCTCGTGATCCACCCACCCCACCTCCCAAAGTACTGGGATTACAGGTGTTAAGTCACTGCGCCCGGCCTATATCTTTGATTCTTTGCATTTACTCATATCAATTTTTTTTCTCCTTTTAGATTTGTAGTGCAGCAACAGCCTTTTTGCTGAGTTGGTGCTGCATCTTCACCTGTTTGTTGGTCTTCTGTACTTGCATATTCAGCTATCACCTTAAACTTAATATGTCCAAAACTAGTCCCTTTATAGTCTATCCCTATCAGCCATCAACAAAACTAGCCAGAAGTCAACCTGCTTTCCCCATATCTGTTATTGTTCAAGTTATCTTTCTAATTCAGCAAAATAAATAAGTACAATTACAGGATATATTGAAGAACAAATGAGTAATGCTATGTGACGATACAAGGGAAGGTTATATAATAGGAAAACTTCTTTCTTTCTTTTTTTTTTTTTAAACAGAGTTTCCCTCTGTCACCCAGGCTAGAGTGCAGTGGCGTGATCTCGACTTGCTGCAGCTTCCACTCCCCGGGTTCAAACGATTCTCCTGCCTCCCAAGTAGCTGAGATTACAGGCGCCCACGACTGCACCTGGCTAATTTTTGTGTTTTTGGTGGAGATAGGGTTTCACCATGTTGGCCAGGCTGGTCTCGAACTCCTGACCTCAAGTAATCCGCCTGCCTCGGCCCCCCAAAATGCTGGGATTACAGGTGTGAGCCACCACGCCCAGCCTATAATGGAATAACTTCTGATCTGGGTTTTGAAGAATAAGGATGGTAGGACAGCCAGGAGAGCAAAAATATCAGACCAATGGCCAAAACCACAGGCTCTAGAGTCAGATTGCCTGGATTCAAATATCAGCTATACTGATATTACAAAAGTTTCTTAGCCTCTCATTGCCTCAATTTCATCATCTGTAAAAATGGTAATAATAATTCTTATGAGGCCTAATGAGTTAACGGAAGTAAAGCTTTCAGATCAACAGTTCCAGGCATATAATTACTAAGTAAGTCTTTGTTCTAATGATGACAATCAAAGACACATATGAAAATGAGAAAATGACTTATAGTTTCTGTCCCTAGTGATAAGCAGAAAAGGGAGATGAGGAAGGGACTTTACTGACCCAAGCAGAAATAGAAACTAAGAACCCATGACTGTATTGTCTACCTTGGACACTAAAATGGACAGTTCAGAGCATTTTCAAGAGTTCGCTATTGCTAATGTGAAAAGTGAGCAATGACAGTGACTGAGAGACAAGCAAGATTCAGTTCAAAAAGGGCTTTAAATGCAGGGTGGGGGCCTTGGTGATGAAGACCCATTTAGAAATTTGTAAAAGAAGTGAAAGTCAGTGAGAGCAGATTTTGACTTCCAGACAAAGGAAATATTCAATGTGAATTTTATAATTGTTTTTTCTAATTCTGTGAAAAATGACATTGGTAAAAAACAATAAATGTTGGTGAGGTACAGTGAAAAGGAAAGGCTTATACGTTGTGGGAACATAAATTAGTACAATTTATGTACTATTTATATACAATTTATGTTTCCTCTATGGAAAACAGTATGGGAGATTTCTCAAAGAACTAAAAGAGATCTAACATTCTATCTAGCAATCCCCCTACTGGGTATCTACTTAAAGGAAAATAAGTTATTACATCCGAAAGACACCTGCATTTGCAGGTTTATCACAGCCCAGTTCACAATTGCAAAGATATGGAATCTACATAAGTTTCCATCAACTGAAGAGTGGATAAAGAAAATCAGGGGTGTCCAAGGTAGACAATACAGTCATGGGTTCTTAGTTTCTGTTTCTGCTTGGGCCAGTAAAGCCCCTTCCTCATCTCCCTTTTCTGCTTATCACTAGGGACAGAAACTAAAAGTCATGGCTTCAGGCTTCTAAAGTCTAAAACAAAACAAAACAGAACAAGAACAATAAAGTTAGGCAGGACAAGCTTGAAGACTAAATAGTAGTATTTATGGCAGGATACTACTCAGCCATAAAAATGAATGAAACATCTTTGGCAGCCAATAGGATGGAACTGGAGGTAATTATCCTAAGTGAAGTAACTCAGGAATAGAAAAACAGATACCACATGTTCTCCCTTACAAGTGGGAGCTAAGCCATGGGTATGCAAAGGCATAAAGAGTGCTATAATGGACACTGGAGATTCAGAAGTAGGGAGGGGGAGAGGGAGATGAGGAATAAAACATCACCTATTGGGTACAATGTACACCATTCATCACTACATCACTACACTAAAAGCTCAGACTTCATCACTATACAATTCACCCACGCATCGACAAAAAAAAAAACTTGTACCACTAAAGCAATGGAAATAATAAATAAATTAAATAAATAAATAAGAAGCAATTGCTGAAAACAAGAAGACAAAAGAAACAGAAATCAGGGACAAAGTTTAGGAAGCTACTGGGAAAACACAAGCAATGATGAGACATAAGCCTTGAATATCTTCTTTCTTTCTACCCAGTGAAAGCAAGTCCATTCTTCAGGATTCGGAGACAGCTTCTTTGTTTATTACTGGAAAAGAATTTTTTCTCCTATGAATCTCTGTGGGATTCATTCAAAAGTGCCAGGGTTTGGACATGTACCCAAATACTCAAACCCAAACACTTTTGAGAGTGAAAGAGGACAATATTAATAACTGTGCTAAAACAGGCACAATCCAGGACTCTTACAGGCACATCAGGACAGAGGGTTACCAATCCACCATTATGTGTATTTTGGAATGTAAATTTCTCCCTTTTATCACCCTTACTTCTACTCTGTCACAAGAAAATGCATACCATCTGCCTGATAGGCAGAAATGAACTTCTATAGTGCTTGGCATACATAAAATGATTAGTAAGTATTTAGTAAATGAGCAATTGAATTAAATTTTAGTAGTGCTTTAAATGGTTATTTTAAAAAATTTTTACCCCTCTGAAATCTGTTTTCTTATGCAGAATATCAGAGGGCTTCCGTTATATATAAGATGCATAAAATTATAAGATATCACAAAACTTACAAATGAAAATTGACCTTGGTATATTACAGTAATATTGGATATATATGACTCATATTTAAAAGAGCATGTGTTACATGCATAAGAGTGCATATCATACCTCTTATCTATAAAGAGACATAGATATAGATAAGTATAGATATGTTTACACATAAATATTTTCAAGACATGAGTACATAAATTGATTTTAAACTCTTTAGAATTTAAGGGTTATATAGTACTCACCTCATTTTTTGTTAGGGTAAAATTATTGAGCTTGCCATTTTAAATTTGTTTATTCTTATCTTCTAAAAGGAAGTAGTGCTACTGGACCTTGTTTTCTCTTCAACATTACTTGGCCTGATTTCTATCTGCATTATTAATGCTCATCTTTCATCAAGGATGGTGAAGAAATGTCTTGTTCAGCAGTATTTCTTGCAGTCATGGAAAACAAAAATTTTTAAAGGCAAACAAATTGTGCCTTTGATCAGCCTTAGTCATAAGTGCAGCCATTTGCCCTACCTAAGGGAAACGTCTATTGAGTTATACTGATTGATAACCTGAGGCAGGTGAAATGCTAGAGCAAAATGTAGGAACCATAAGATTGTGAATGTATAAATATGTAAGAAGGTGGATAATAGGATTTATGGGGAATGGTTAAAGTATCTACGAATATTTCTCTCAAAGAAGAGAATGAGGAATGACATTATTACAGCAGAACTACTTCTATTTATTATATGTTATGATTTTCTAAAATAAAATTCATTAGACATTAATAGTATTAAATTTAGTATGAAACTAGTCAGCTATGTCTTAGAATTTTATGGCATTCCCCTTTCACAGTAATGTAGACTTTTTTGTAGCATGCACCTTAAAACTCTTCCAGTCTCCTCCACCCCATTACCCAGTTCCAACACCGCTTCCACATTTTTAGGTATTTATTATACCAGCACTCCCACTTTTTGGTATCAATTTCTGCCTTAGTTCATGCAGATTGCTATGAAAAATACCATAGACTGGGTGGCTTAAAAACAACAGAAATTTATTTCTCAAAGTTCTGGAGGCTGGAAGTACGTGATCAAGGCCACAGAAGGTTTGATGTCTCGTGAAGGACTATTTCCTTGTTCGAAGACAAGGGTCTTCTTACTGAGTCCGCACATGACAGAAGGAGAGAGGGAGATGTTTGGGCACTTTTATAAGGACACTAATCTTACTCATGAGGGCTCTGCTATCATACCTAAACACCTCCCTAAGATCCACCCTCAGATACCATCATGTGGGAGGTTAGGATTTCAATATATGAGTTTGGGGGAGATATAAACATTCAGTCTATAGAATATGGCAAATGCTATTAGCAATAAACATTCAGCCTATAGCATATGGCAAATACTATTAGCACATTTGATGTTACTCAATTCTTTCTTATCATTTGAATTAATAAAAAACATTAATTATCTGTGAACAATTATAGTTACAATAAGTTAATCTTAGTAGAGGTTTTATTTTAAAACATTCAAAGAGATTGCAAAAGATACTTCTGAAACAGAAATTAGTCTTGATTGTTGTAACAAAACAAGACTATGATATTTACATAGTAGGAAATGAGAAGCCAAAACATAAACACTAGTAAAACTTAGTTCATATTTTTTCATGAGTTGTAAGTATATGTAAAAGTAGATCAAAAACATTTACTGGCCAGGCGCAGTGGCTCATGCCTGTAATCCCAGCACTTTGGGAGGCCGAGGTGGGTGGATCACGAGGTCAGGAGATCGAGACCATCCTGGCTAACACGGTGAAATCCCGCCTCTACTAAAAATACCAAAAAAAAAAAAAAAAAAATTAGCCGGGCGCCTGTAGTCCCAGCTACTCGGGAGGCTGAGGCAGGAGAATGGCGTGAACCCGGGAGGCGGAGCTTGCAGTGAGCCGAAATCACGTCACTGCACTCCAGCCTGGGCGACTGAGCAAGACTCCGTCTCAGAAAAAAAAAAAAATTTACTTACTTTTTCAAACTTTCTAAGCTACTGTTTCTCAATCACTCTTTCAGAAAACCAGAAATACTGTTCATCTAGTAAAATTGCTAACACCTTGAGCTAATTATTTAACTTTGCTGAACATTGAATTCTCATTTACAAAATGAAGGATTTGAAAGATAAAATCTTTCAAGGTTCATTTTCGTTTCAAAACATTATTTTTCAGAGAGTAAAAACTATTTCTAGTAGCATAAAACAATTATCATAATTAACCTAGTGAATCAAGTAAACTTCACATTAATTTTATAGATTTTTAAGACAATATACAAAGGGTTTCTCCTGACAAGGTATAACTTCCGTCTATACAGTGATTTTGGTATAATAACTATGAGAGGAAAAAGGATACCAATATTATAGAAGAGATCCAATTCTTAGGAATTTGTGGAAGATGATAGAAATCTGCGAAAGGTGATTTTCCTCTACTCTGCCCTTCAAGGCTGTGCGTTTGTCATCGGGAAGCTCACGTTTCAGCCTCTAATTAAACTCTAAAATAGGACCTAACTCTAGATTATCCTGACAAATATAGACTCTTTGATACTGTCTGAATAACAATTTGGAAATAAATTACTGAATTTTAAGGCCTGCCATATTCAGATGCACATCTTTTTTCTTTATACATAATAGCTGTAACTATTTTAGTCATATATGTAACAATTTGCTACACTTACATAACCAAATCAGGATAACTGAGATATCTATCATCTTAAATGTTTACCTTTCTTTATTCTAGGGCATTCAAATTATTTCTTTTTAGCTATTTTGAAATATGCATCCTATTAATGTTAACTATAGTCAACCTACTGATCTATCGAACACCAGGTCTTATTTCTTCTATCTAATTGTACATATGTACTCATGAATCAACCTCTCTTCATGCCCTACTTCCCCCTACCCTTCTAGCATCTGGTAACCACCAATCTACTCTCAACCCCCATGAGACCCACTTTTTCAGCTCCCACATATGAGTAAGAACATGCAATATTTCTTTCTGTTCTTTACTTATTTCACTTAATATGATGATCTCCAGATCCATTTTCTTTACCCATTCATCTGTTGATAGACAATTAGGTTGATTCCATATTTTGGCTATTGTAAATAGTGTTGAAATAAACAGGGTGGGAGACATTTTTTGATATATTTATTTCCTTTCTTTTGGATATGTACTCAATGGTGGTATCACTGAATCATATGGTAGTTCCATTTGTAGTTTCTTCAAGAACTTCCATCCTGTTTTCCATAATAGGTATACTGATTTACATTCCCACCAATGGTATAAAAGGTTCTTTCTCCACATCTCGTTAGCATCTATTATTCCCTTTTTTATAAAAGCCATTCTAACAGGCATGTGCTGTGGTGATTTGCTGCACCCATCGACCCGTCATCTAGGTTTTAAGCCCCGCATGCCTTAGGTATTTATCCTAATGCTCTCCCTCCCCTTGTCCCCAACCTCCCAACAGGCCCAGGGTGTGACGTTCCCCTCCCTGTGTCCACATGTTCTCATTGTTCAACTCCCACTTATCAGTGAGAACATGTAGTGTTTGGTCTTCTGTTCCTGTGTTGGTTTGCTGAGAATGATGGTTTCCAGCTTCATTCATGTCCCTGCAAAGGACATGAACTCATTCTTTTTTATGGCTGCATAGTATTTCATGGAGTATATTTGCTATATTTTCTTTATCCAGTCTATCATCGATGGACATTTGGGTTGGTTCCAAGTATTTGCTATTGTGAATAGTGCTGCAATAAACATGTGCGTGCATGTGTCTTTATAGTAGAATGATTTATAATCCTTTCCGTATACACCCAGTAATGGGATTTTTGGGTCAAATGCTATTTCTGGTTCTAGATCCTTGAGAAAACACCACACTGTCTTCCACGATGATTGAACCAATTTACACTCCCACTGACAGTGTAAAAACATTCCTATTTCTCCATATCCTCTCCAGCAACTGTTGTTTCCTGACTTTTTAATGATCGCATTTCTAATTGGTGTGAGATGGCATCTCATTGTGGTTTTGATTTGCATTTCTCTAATGACCAGTGAGGATGAGATTTTTTTTACGTTTGTTGGCTGCACAAATGTCTTCTTTTGAAATGTGTCTATTCATATACTTTGCCCGCTTTTTGATGGGGTTTTTTTTTCTTGTAAATTTGTTTAAGTTCTTAGTAGATTCTGGATATCAGACCTTTGTCAGATGTATAGATTGCAAAAATTTTCTCCCATTCTGTAGGTTGCTTGTTCACTCTAATGACAGTTTCTTTTGCTGTGCAGAAGCTCTTTAGTTTAATTAGATCCCATTTGTTAATTTTGGCTTTTGTTGCCATTGCTTTTGGTGTTTTAGTCATGAAGTCTTTGCCCATGCTCATGTCCTGAATGGTATTGCCTAGGTTTTCTTCTAGGGTTTTTATGGTTTTAGGTTTTATGTTGAAGTCTCTAATCCATCTCTAGTTAATTTTTGTACAAGGTGTAAGGAAGGGGTCCAGTTTCAGTTTTCTGCATATGGCTAGCCAGTTTTCCCAGCATCATTTATTATATAGGGAATCCTTTTTCCATTGCTGGTTTTTGTCAGGTGTGTCAAAGATCATATGGTTGTAGATGTGTGGTGTTATTTCTGAGGCTTCTGTTCTGTTCCATTGGTCTATATATCTGTTTTGGTATCAGTACCATGCTGTATTGGTTACTGTAACCTTGTAGTATAGTTTGAAGTCAGGTAGCATGATGCCTCCAGCTTTGTTCTTTTTGCCTAGGATTGTCTTGGCTATACAGGCTCTTTTTTGGTTCCATGTGAAATTTAAAGTAGTTTTTTCTAGTTCTGTGAAGAAAGTCATTGGTAACTTGATGGGAATAGCATTGAATCTATAAATTACTTGGGGCAGTATGGTCACTTCATATTGATTCTTCCCATCCATAAGTATAGAATGTGTTTCCAACTTTTTGGTGTCCTCTCTTATTTCCTTGAGCAGTGGTTTGTAGTTCTCCTTGAAGAGGTTCTTCATGTCCCTCATAAGTTGTATTCCTAGGTATTTTATTTTCTTTGTAGCAATTGTGAATGGGAGTTCACTCATGATTTGGCTGTCTGTCTGTTATTGACGTATAGGAATGCTTGTGATTTTTGCACATTGATTTTGTGTCCCGAGACTTTGCTGAAGTTGTTTATCAGCTTAAGGAGTCCTTCAGCTGAGAAGATGGGGTTTTCTAAATATACAATCATGTCATCTGCAAACAGAGACAATTTGACTTCCTCTTTTCCTATTTGAATATCCTTTATTTCTTTCTCTTGCCTGATTGCTCTGGCCAGAAATTCAATACTATGGTGAATAGGAGTGGTAAGAGAGGGCATCCTTGTCTTGTGCTGGTTTTCAAAGGGAATGCTTTCAGCTTTTGCCCATTCAATATAATATTGGCTATGAAGGTTTTTCATAAATAGCTCTTATTATTTTGAGATATGTTCCATCAATACCTAGTTTATTGAGTGTTTTTAGCATGAAGTGGTGTTGAATTTTATCAAATACCTTTTCTGCATCTATTGAGATAATCATGTGGTTTCTGTCATTGATTCTGTTTATGTGATGGATTACGTTTATTGATTTGCCTATGTTGAACCAGCGTTGTACTCCAGAGATGAAGCCAACTTGATTGTGGCAGATAAGCTTTTTGATGTGCTGTTGGATTCGGTTTGCCAGTATTTTACCAAGGATTTTCACATTGATGTTCATCAGGGATATTGGCCTGAAACTTTCTTTTTTTGTTGTGTCTTTGCCAGGTTGGTATCAGGATGATGCTGGCCTCATAATATAAGTTAGGGCTTTTTCTATTGTTTGGAATACTTTCAGAAGGAATGGTAACCAGCTTCTCTTTGTACCTCTGGTAGAATTTGGCTGGGAATCCATCTGGTCCTCGGCTTTGGGTTTTGTTTGTTTGTTTGGTTGGTTGGTTGGTTGGTAGGCTGTTAATTACTGCCTCAATTTCAGAACTTGTTATTGGTCTGTTCAGGGATTTGACATCTTCCTGGTTTAGTCTTGGGAGGGTGTATGTGTCCAGGAACTTATCCATTTCTTCCAGATTTTCTAGTTTATTTGCATAGAGGTGTTTATAGTATACTCCGATGGTAGTTTGTGTTTCTGTGGAATCAGTGGTGATATCCCCTTTATCATTTTTTATTGTGTCTATTCGATTCTTCTCTCTTTTATTCTTTATTAGTCTGACTAGTGGCCTATTTTGGTAATCTTTTCAAAAAACCACCTCCTGGATTCATTGATTTTTTGAAGTGTTTTTTGTGTCTCTATCTCCTTCAGTTATGCTCTGATCTTAGTTATTTCTTGTCTTCTGCTAGCTTTTTGATTTGTTTGGTCTTGCTTCTCTAGTTATTTTAATTGTGATGTTGGGGTGTCGATTTTAGATCTTTCCCACTTTCTGATACGCTGTAAATTTAGTGCTCTCTCTATATATAATATTATATATATATACACATATATTTAATGTGCTATAAATTTCACTCTTAACACTATTTTAGTTGTGTCCCAGAGATTCTGGTACATTGTGTCTTTGTTTTCATTGGTTACAAAGAATTTATTTCTGCTTTAATTTTGTGATTTACCCAGTAGTCATTCAGTAGCAAGTTGTTCAGTTTCCATGTAGTTGTGCGGTTTTGAGTGAGTTTCTTAATCCTGACGTCTAATTTGATTGCACTGTGGTCTGAAAGACAGTTTGTTATGATTTCTGTTTTTTGCGTTTGCTGAGGAGTGTTTTACTTCCAGTTATGTAGTCTATTTTAGAATAAGTGCCATGTGGTGCTGGGAAGAATGTATAATCCATTGATTTGGGGTGGAAAGTTTTGTATATGTCTATTAGGTCCACTTGCTCCAGAGCTGAGTTCAAGTCCTGAATACAGTTGTTAATTTCCTGTCTCATTGATCTGTCTAATATTGATAGTGGGTTGTTAAAGTCTCTCACTATTATTGTTTGGGGTCTAAGTCTCTTTGTAGGTCTCTAAGAACTTGTTTTATGAATCTGGGTGCTTCTGTATTGGGTGAATATACATTTAGGATAGTTAGCTCTTTTTGTTGCATTGATCTCTTTACCATTATGTAATGCCCTTCTTTGTCTTTTTTGACCTTTGCTGATGTAAAGTCTGTTTTGTCAGAGCCTAAGATTGCAACCCCTGCTTTTCTTTTTCTTTCCATTTGTTTGGTAAATATTCCTCCATCCGTGTATTTTGAGCCTATGTGTATCTTTGCACGTGAGATGGGTCTCCTGATTCACGTGAGATGGGTCAAGACAGATGGGTCTTGACTCTTTATCCAAATTGCCCATCTGTGTCATTTAATTGTGCCATTTAGCCCATTTATATTTAAGGTTAATACTGTTATGTGTAATTTAATCCTGTCATCATGATGCTATGTTTATTTTGCATATTTTTTCATGCAGTTTCTTCATAGTGTCATTGGTCTTTATATTTTGGTATGTTTTTGCAGTGGCTGGTACGGGTTTTCCCTTTCCATATTTAGTGCTTCCTTCAGGAGTTCTTGTAAGGTAGGCCTGGCGGTGACAAAATCTCTCAGCATTTGCTCGTCTGTCAGTGATTTTATTTCTCGTTCACTTATGAAGCTTAGTTTGGCTGGATATAAAATTATGGGTTGAAAATTCTTTAAGAATGTTGAATATTGGCCCCCACTCTCTTCTGGCTTGTAGGGTTTCTGCAGAGAGATTTGCTGTTAGTCTGATGGGCTTCCCTTTGGAGGTAACCTGACCTTTTTCTCTGGCTGCCCTTAGCATTATTTCCTTTATTTCAATCTTGGAGAATCTGACAATTATGCATCTTGGGGTTTCTCTTCTTGAGGAGTATCTTAGTGGTGTTCTCTGTATTTCCTGAATTTGAATGTTGGCCTGTCTTGTTGGGTTGGGGACATTCTCCTGGATAATATCTTGAAGTGTGTTTTCCAACTTGGTTCCATTCTCCCCGTCACTTTCAGGTACACTAATCAATCATAGGTTTGGTCTTTTCACATAGTCCCATAGTCCTTGGAGGCTTCGTTCATTTCTTTTCATTGTTTTTTCTCTAATCTTGTCTTCATGCTTTATTTCACAAAGTTGATCTTCCATCTCTGATATCCTTTCTCCCACTTGATCAATTTGGCTATTGATACTTGTGAATGCTTCATGAAGTTCTTGTGCTGTGTTTTTCAACTCCATCAGGCTCTATATTGGTTATTCTAGTTAGCAGTTCCTGTAACCTTTTATCAAGGTTCTTAGCTTCCTTGCATTGGGTTAGAACATGCTCCTTTAGCTCCGAGTAGTTTCTTATTACCCATCTTCTGAAGCCTACTTCTGTCAATTTGTCAAATTCATTCTCCATCCAGTTTTGTGTCCTTGCTGGAGAAGAGGTGCGATCATTTGGAGGAGAAGAGGTGTTCTGGTTTTTGGAATTTCCAGCATTTGGAGGTTGGGTTTTCCTCAACTTTGTGGATTTATCTACCTTTGATCTTTCATGCTGATGGCCTTTGGATGGAGTTTTTGTGTGAGCGTTTTTTTTTTTTTTTTTTTTTTTTTATGTTGATGTTATTGCTTTTGGATTGTTAGTTTTCCTTTTAACAGTCAGGCCCGTCTTCTACAGCTCTGCTAGAGTTTGCTGGAGGTCCACTCCAGACCCTGTTTACCTGGGTATCACTGGCAGAGGCTGTAGAACAGCAAAGATTGCTGCCTGCTCCTTCTTCTGGAAGCTTCGTCCCAGAGGGACCCCTGCCTGATGCCAATAGGAGCTCTCCTGTATAAAGTGTCTGTCAACCCCTCCTGGGAGGTCTTTCCCAGTCAGGAGCCACAGGGATCAGGGACCCACTTGAGGAGGCAGTCTGTCCCTTAGAAGAGCTTGAGCACTGTGCTGAGAGATCCGTTGTTCTCTTCAGAGCCAGCAGGCAGGAACGTTTAAGTCTGCTGAAGCTGTGCCCACAGCTGTTCCTTCCCCTGGGTGCCCTATCCCAGGGAGATAGGGGTTTTACCTATAAGCTCCTGACTGAGGCTGCTGCCTTTCTTTCAGAGATGCCCTGCCCAGTGAGGAGGAATCTAGAGAGGCAATCTGGCCCCAGGCACTTTGCCATGCTGTGCTGTTTCATACAATCTGAACTTCCCACAGTCTGAACTTCCCAGTGGCTTCCTTAACACTGTGAGGGGAAAACTGCCTACTCAAGCCTCAGGAATAACAGACGCCCCTGCCCCCACCAAGGTCTATCATCCCAGGTCAACTACAGACTGCTGTGCTGGCAGTGAAAGCTAGGCACTGTGGGAGTGGGACCTGCTGAGTGAGACCACGTGGCTCCCTAGCTTCAGTTCCCTTTCCAGGGGAGTGAACAGTCCGATCTCGCTGGGGTTCCAGGTGCCACTGGGGTATGAAAAAAAAAAAACTCCTACAGCTAGCTTGGTGTCTGCCCAAACAGCTGCCCAGTTTTGTGCTTGAAACTCCAGGCCCTGGTGGTATAGGCACACAAGGGAATGTCCTGGTCTGTGGGTTGCAAAAAACTATGGGAAAAGCATAGTATCTGGGCTGGATAGCACAGTCCCTCAGGGCTTCCCTTGGCTACTAGAAGGAGTTCCCCAGCCCCTTGCACTTCCCAGGTGAGGCGATGCCCCACCCTGCTTCTGCTCACCCTCCGTGGGCTGCACCCACTGTTTAACCAGTCCCAGTGAGATGAACTGGGTACCTCGGTTGTAAATGCAGAAATCACCCTCCTTCTGTGTTGGTCTCACTGGGAGCTGCAGACTGGAGCTGTTCCTATTCAGCCATCATGTCAGCTCCCCTGTGTAGTATTCTCTATCTTGCTTTTCATTCTTTTTTTCCTCTGTGATTTCATATAGCCTGTCTTTTAGTTCACTGATTCTTTTCTCTGCTTAATCCATTCAGTTGTTGAGAGCCTCCAATGAATTTTTCAACTCACAGATATATTTCTCAGTTCTAAGATTTTCTGTTAGCTTATTTTTTTTTTCTATTTCAACCTCCGTGTTTAATTTCTCTGATAAATTTCTGAGTTCCTTTTCTGTGTTATCTTAGATATCAGTGAGTTTCCTTAAAACTATTATTTTTAAGTCTTGGTCAGGTATTTGATGTATTGCCATCTCATTAGGGTCAATCACTGGTTCTTTACATTGTCCATTTGTGTTTTTCATGTTTCCTGTTGTTTCTTGTGGATGTATATTTATGTCTTTGCATTAAAGAATTATTTCAGTCTTCTCTGTCTGGCTTGTTTTGGTTTTAATTGGGGATGGGATGTTAACTTAGCAATTCTTCTTAAATTACCTGTTCAGTATCTTATACTTTTTCTCACCTAGTCACTTCCTCCTTTCAGGACTAGATGGCACCTTAAACTCAGGTTTGCCTTTGCAAACAATCAGAGCACTAGCAAACAATCAGAGCACTGCCCATCTACACTGGGAAATTTGAAAGGGGATACCCTGGTCGTATAAAAAGGCTGGCTGGGGATGTGTGCTCAGGGGACCTGTGACACGTACCTCCTACAGCATGATGCTGGTGAACAGCCACTGTAATTTGGCATCTCCTTTGGTCTAAGTACAGAGTAGGGTTTCTAGCACTAAGAATGGTAGTTTCACCCTCTCCTCTTGTCTCTGGCTGTTCTCTCCTTCCAGACACTCACAATACTTACTGTGGATTGAGGCATGAATAGGTCTCCTGCCAGGGAACCCAAGATGGTAGGAAAGCTGTTGTTCATCTTGATCTCACCGTACCCAGTGCAGAAACTGTGAATCAGGTGACATTTTCTGCAAATTGGTGCTGGGCAGATATTAGGGAGGGGCATTTCACATATGGGAATTTGATTCTCTTACCATCTGCTCAGAATTTTTGTAACTTCTTTGTGTCCCCAGGATCTGATTTATTCTCATATTTGAATTTTTGGAATTTGCTGGTGAAATTTCAGGGCTGCATATTCGCTTTGGTTTGTCGGGGAGGGGGAATGAAGAGTGAAGGAAACCTGTGTCTGCACAAACATTTTGGAACAGGAAGTCTCCCAGGTACACACCTTGAGATGTTTTCCTATACCAATATATTGGGGACCAGGCTCTGTCTATACCTAAGCTAATTTAGTCTCAGAAGCGGTTCTATTTTTTGATCTTGCACATCATTGCTGTGCCCCATCCACTGTACACCTTCTCTTTAACTATATAGAAACTATAACCTTCTATAGGGCTCTATAGTACTATTGCCATCTAAAAATAGTATAATTGCACACATTTTTCTTATGCCAGATAAAGGTCACCTTTCAGTACATCCAGATTGTTTTTTGTGTTCATTGTAATATTCTCATGGTGAAGTAAGTTTGATCAATACATAGTCTTAATACTATATTTTAAAATTTTTAGTAAAGTAGTGGCTTTCAAGTGTGGTCCCCAGACCAACAGCAACAGCATCACATGGGAACATGTTAAAAATTTATATTTTTGTCTCCTTCCCAGCATCTCCACTGAATCAGAACCTCTAGAGGTAGAGGTCCAGCAGTCTGTGTTTTAACAAGCCTTTCAAGTGATTTTTTTAAATGTTCATTATCTTTCTTATTTAATTTTTAACTTGACATATAAAATTATGTGTATTTGCCATGTATGACATATTGTTTTCAAGTATATATACATTGTGGAATAAATCTAGTTATTAACATATGCATTACCTCACATACTTTTCATTTTGTGGTGAGAATAATTTATTGTACAACAAGGTGACTGTAGTTAACAATATATCATAGTCTTGAAAAATGCTAAGAGAGCAGATGAAATGTCCTCAGATGTATGCTCAAGTTTGAGAACCACTGCTTCAAAATCTTCTTTGTCTTTTGTATGAGGGAACAATGTCCCCCAGTGGTGACAAATATGTACATTATCTTTTTATGTAAATATGTTTGTATACTATGTTTAAAATAATTTCCAAAGATAATTTTTTATTATGTTTTTAAGTGGGATTGAAACTCAGTTGTCAAATTTCTTCTCTTTATTCATAATTAAATCCCAAACTGACACTAGACTGGCTAGAAACTAATTCTTACTCAGTATCATGATATCTTTCTCTCTAGAAATCAACCATATCCACAGGCTTACTTGGTGTATTAGTTCATTTTCACACAGCTGATAAAGAAATACCTGTACCCGAAACTGGGAACAAAAAGAGGTTTGATTGGTCTTATAGTTTCACATGGTTGAGGCCTCAGAATCACGGTGGGAGGTGAAAGGCACATCTTACATGGTGGCAGAAAGAGAAAAATGAGGAAGAAGCAAAAGCAAAGCCCCCTGATAAACCCATCAGATCTTGTGAGACTTATTCACTATCATGAGAAAAGCACAGGAAATACTGGCCCCCATGATTCAATTACCTCCCCATGGGTCCCTCCCAAAACATGAGAGAATTCTGCAAGATACAATTCAAGTTGAGATTTGGGTGACACAGCCAAACCATATCTTTCCACCCCTCCCCCCTCTAAATCTCATGTCCTCACATTTCAAAACCAATCAATGCCTTCCCAACAATCCCCCAAAGTCTTAACTCATTTCAGCATTAACTCAAAAGTCCACAATCAAAAAGTCTCATCTGAGACAAGGCAAATCCCTTCCGCCTATGAGCCTGTAAAATCAAAAGCAAGTTAGTTACCTCCTAGATATGATGGGAGTACAGGTATTGGGTAAATACAGCCATTCCAAATGGGAGAGATTGGTCAAAAGAAGGGGGTTACAGGGCCCAAGCAAGTCTGAAATCAACAGGGCGTCAAATTTTAAAACTCCAAAATGATGTCCTTTGACTCCAGGTCTCACATCCAGGTCATGCTGATGCAAGAGGTGGGTTCCCATGGCCTTGGGTAGCTCTGTCCCTGTGGCTTTGCAGGGTACAGCCTCCCTCCCGGCTGCTTTCACAGGCTGGTGTTGAGTGTCTGTGGCTTTTCCAGGTGCTCGGTGCAAGCTGTCAGTGGATCTAACACTTCAGGGTCTGGAGGACAGTGGCCCTCTTCTCACACCTTCACTAGGCAGTGCCCCAGTAGGGACTCTTTGTGGGGCCTATGACCCCACATTTCCCTTCTGCATTGCTCTGGCAGTGGTTCTCCATGAGAGCCCCGCCCCTGCAGCAAACTTTTGCCTGGGCATCCAGGCATTTCCATACATCTTCTGAAATCCAGCAGAGGTTCCCAAATCTCAATTCTTGAGTTCTGTGTACCCACAGACTCAACACCACATGGAAGCTGTAGCCACAGCCTGAGCTCTACATTGGCCCCTTTCAGACATGGCTGGAATAGTTGGGACACAGGCCTCCAAGTCCCTAGGCTGCACACTTACGGTGACCCTGGGCCCGGCCCACAAAACCTCCTGGGCCTCCAGGCCTCTGATGGGAGGGGCTGCTGTGAAGGTCTCTGCTATGGCCTGGAGATATGTTCCCCATGGTCTTGGGGATTAACATTAGGCTCCTGGCTACTAATGCAAATTTCTGCAGCTGGCTTGAATTTCTCCTCAGAAAATGGGTTTTTCTTTTCTATTGCATTCATCAGGCTGCAACTTTCATGCTCTGTTTCCCTTTTAAAATGAAATGCTTTTAACAGCACTCACATCACCTTTCGAATGCTTTGCTGCTTAGAAGTTTCTTCTGCCAGATACCCGAAATCATCTCTCTCAAGTTCAAAGTTCCACAAATCTCTACGATAGGGGCAAAATGCCACCAATGTCTTTGCTGAAACATAACAAGAGTCACCTTTGCTTCAGTTCCCAAGAAGTTTCTCATCTCCATCTGAGACTACCCCTGGACCTTATTGTCCATGTTGCCATCAGGTTTTTGGTCAATGTCATTCAACAAGTCTCTAGGGAGTTCCAAACTTCCCCACATTTTCCTGTCTTCTTCTGAGCCCTCCAAACTGTTCCAACCTCTGCCTGTTACCCAGTTCCAAAGTCACTTCCACATTTTTCGGTGTCTTTTCAGCAGCACCCCACTCTACTGGTACCAGTTTACTGTCTTAGTCCATTTTCACACTGCTGATAAAGACATACCCAAAACTGGGAACAAAAAGAGATTTAATTGGACTTACAGTTCCACATGGCTGGGGAGGCCTCAGAATCATGGCAGGAGGTGAAAGGTACTTCTTCCACGGTGGCAGCAAGAGAAAAATGAGGAAGAAGCAGAAGCAGAAATCCCTGATGAATCCATCAGATCTTCTGAGACTTATTCACTATCACGAGAATAGCATGGGAAAGACTGGCCTCCGTGATTCAATTATCTCACCCTGGGTCCCTCTGACAATATAGGGGAATTCTGGGAGATACAATTTAAGTTGAGATTTGAGTGGGGACACAGCCAAACCATATCACTCGGTGCTCAGAAAATGGGATAAATTTCTTGACCTTTCCATCTATTAGAGCCTCTGGTGGACTCCCCACTGCCAAATTAAAGTGGACCCTTGAGGTTTGTGTCCTAGATTCAGCTCTCCTGGGCATACCATGCAACCATTTATCTGAAATTTTGTCTCCTCTGGGTGCACTGCTACAGATCAACAGCTGGATCCCTAAAAATTACAGAACCTATTGGCTTTTCTCCCTTTCCCAGTTCCTGGAAACTGCTCCTCCCTCTCTTGCTTCAGAGATACTTCTCTATCTCTTCCTGCCCTTCAAGAAACGGAGATTTATTTCTTTAACAAATTGAGTCTTTTACAAAAGACCTAAATGTCTTTTAAAGTGGTGTCCAGTAGAACTTCCTAAGAGGATAAAAATGCTCCATACCTATATTGTCCAATTCAGGAGCCACTAGCCACATGTACCCACTGAGCATTTAAAATGTGGGTAGTGCAACAAATCAGTTTTTAATTACATCTAATTTTAATGAAAATTTAAACAGCCTCATGTGGCCAGTGGCTACCTTATGAGGCAGCACAGTTTTAAAGCACAGCAGGCTTTTTCTTTTATCCTGCTGTAAAAATACAAATAGCCTCGCTATCTACTTGAAACAGAGAATGAAAAATATAGAAAGCAATACAAAATAGCGCTTCTAAAATGTTCTCCAGTGATGAGCTTCAGGCATTCATTATACTTTGCTTCAATTTTTCTGCATGTTTGAATATCCTCAAAATAAACATTTTGGGAAAGAAACATCCTGCCACAAATTAAAGCACAGTTATAAATAAGTTTCTGAAGAGGGATCCTGCGGCCTGAGCTCCAGCTGTTTTCATTTTGCTAATTCCGACAAGTGGACGGACTGATTAGGAAGACCCAGTGCATTAGAAAGCAAGAGTTGGATAAAAAGCAAGAGCCTGGGCCGGGCGCGGTGGCTCACACCTGTAATGCCAGCACTCTGGGAGGCCAAGGCGGGCATATCCCGAGGTCAGCAGATCAAGACCACCATGGCTAACACGCTGAAACTCCGTCTCTACTAAAAATACAAAAAATTAGCCGGGTGTGGTGGTGGGCGCCTGTGGTCCCAGCTACTTGGGAGGCTGAGGCAGGAAATGGTGTGAATCTGGGAGGCGGAGCTTGCAGTGAGCCCAGATCGCGCCACTGCACTCCAGCCTGGGTGACAAAGCGAGACTCCGTCTTACCAAAAAAAAAAAAAAAAAAAAAAGCAAGAGCCTGGACACCATGGAGGTGGGCGGGGGGCAACAAAAACCTTCTCAGTGGTGGGGGAAGCATAACCTCTGCTTCCAAGCATTACTCTGAACGGAAGGCACTCTCTTCCTGAGGGAGATCGAGTCTGGATGCTGTCATGAGGACAGAGGAATGCTGCGTCAGTGTGAAGTGATACGTGGATGAGCTTTTGGCCTCATACAGATAGATGTCTAACTGGCAGCAGCAGAAGTATCTAGGGCAAGCGAGTTGAAACAACAAGCTGATCAGAGGCAGGAAGGGTGGCACACTGTGCCACCCCAAAATATGCCACTTTGGCATAGTATTATTACTGAGCTAAAGACATTTGAAAAGCAGTAGAGGCAAAAGGGCATGGTAGTCTCCAATTTTCTTCCTGAAAACAGGAGATTAAAAACTTTCATGTGAACGATGTCCTCGTTGTACCCAGAGAAAAGCAGCATTCTTCAACAGGGAGTGATAGCCAAGAGAATTCAGTATGAACAGACCTTTGAAAAATAGTTCTTATCTTCCATTTAGCCTCTCCACATAAGTTAATTACTCTTCTATAATTGTCTCTCTTTGTTAAACCTCATATAAAAGCATTTAGCTTTTGCTACTTCTTGGGGTCTTCATTTGCTTATGAAGGCTCCCATGTCACATAAAACTTATATTAAACAGTTTGCATGCTTCTCTCTTGTTAATGTTTTACACTAAATTCATTCTCAGGATCAGCCAAAGAACCTAAGAGGGTAGAGGTAAAGTTTTTACTCTCCTACAGTTAATTCAGTGAAGCAGCAGCATTATATATTGGCTACTAATACACATGCTGAAATGGATGCAGGGAAGAGAGAAACCAAAGAGAAAGTCAGGGAAAGGAAGATCAGTGAGAAAAATCAGATACAATGTACCCAAAGAAGATCACATTAGAGCATAACAGAAATCACAACCTCAGTTCTACTGAAGTCTCTATCTACTCCTTTATTTTTGCAGAGGAAACATTTGGCATCAGCATATGTTTCCTCTAAAGAGTTTGATGACTACTTGGAAACACTGCTATAAACAAAGTTACCAAGAATCAGGTATCAATGCCGCATTTTTTCTCAAACTTAAGACAAAAATGAGAATGGAGCACTGGTTTTCTCACAGTCAAAAGGAATATGTTGTGAATTTGACATTGGGTAAGATTTTTCAGATGTGAACTCGGACTTAAGACAGTAAAATCTAAAATATTGTACTGTGTATCTGAATGTCACTCCAGGTAGAGGGAGGAGTTATCACTATTTCTTATTCAATCAATTAGAAAAAATGATTATTTAAAGAAGTAGAAGGAAAAACAGATGGCATCTTGTCTGAAGACATCTTGTATATCACAGTTGTAAACACTTAAATAATTCATTATTCTATTTCAAAAGAACAAACTCTTAAATGTATCTTTCTGCGTCTTCCCTCTCCTACTTTTGCATAGACAAAATGTCAAGATCTAGCTAAGAAAATCAAGAAAGAAAATAACTCTCCTGGTAAGCTACTGTCATATTTGAGTAGAAACATTCCGAACATCTGATAATTCAGGTAAGGAGGAAATAAATGTATGGCTATCAGAAGTTCTTAGTCATCAGGTATGTGAGCTGCTGGAGTATTTTTAAAGACAAACAAAGTATCATACAATAGTGTAAAAGAAGTCAATTGAAGAAATTCAGTCAAAGAATTTCCTGGACTATAACAAGTGATGTGAATGTCACTTAAACCCTAAAGCTTGGCAGAGACCACACACTTTAGGCTCTTGATTGTAGCTCTGAAAACAGTTATTAAGGCTGTCATAACTTGTAATTTATAATAATTTACTCATTCCCTTTTGTGAAGATCTGTTTAATGCTTGTTTACCTTTATTAGACTTTAAGCTCCAGGAGGGTAGGTACAAAAAATTTGTTCTCTGCCATAGGAACTCATTATAATGTTTACTGAATAAATGAACAAATGATTTAACAATACATTGTTAGAACTCAGACTACATCCTCAACTTTCATCATAGTGAGTGCCATTTATCAAAGGAACTGTAAACAGCAAATGACTGACCATTATCTTCTTCTCCATAATCTAAATGAACAAATTTCAAGAATGTTAAAGTGATAGATTATGACAAATATCTTATTTTTTGCATTAGCAGCTACTATACTTCTATTACACTATTCAAAAGTGTAATACATCTGTACTATTTCATTTGGAAAAGAAAAGAGCCATAAACTGTATATGCTAGGATCCCAACCTCAGAGTGGTCAGATGGCTTGTCCCATACTTAAATAGCTGGTTAAGAAGCTTTCCTATGTCTGTGCTATGAAGCTTTCCTGTAAATGTGCTGTGAACTTTTACACAGGGCTTTTCAATGTTTGAAATACTTTCATATAATATCATTTAGTCTAAACATTGACAAAACACATATTAAAATTCCTATGTCCAATTATCCATTACACATATATAAACTAAAGCAGAGAAAAGTTAATGACTTGATTTCCAGTAATTAAATGGTGGCACAGAAGCAAGCTGGCTTTAGTCACCCTTCTATCACAGAAAATAAAAAACAAACATACAGTGCCCAGAATTCAAATATGAAGATGAGACAGTTCCTGGAGCCACCAAGAAGTGAAAAACATATAGAAGGTAACAAAATCAGACTTCCACATCTGTGATGCTCCTCCCTCCATTCTGCCCAGTACCAAACAGAAATATTTTCCCCAACTCAGTTTCTACACTAGAAAAAGTGAGATTGAGATACACAACCAGTTCTCCACCATATTGGGTTCACAGGCAAGAGACTTGTCCCTGCCTTAACCAGTGGGAAGCATCCCAAGTGCCTGAAGGGAGAAATATCCCCAAGGATGGGTAGAGACAAAGGGGAGGCAGGACTACCATCTCAGCCCCGGAAACACTGCTCTGTAATGCAAAAGAAACACCAAATCAAAGTAGCCGCTCAGCAGGACCACAGTATAGGAGGTTTGTTCCACAGATCTCCTGGGCACAAAGCCCTATCCAGCCTACCCATACTGCTAGGATATCCTCTTTGGTGCCTCCTCTATTTGGAAAGGGAAGCACTGAGATTGTTTAGTTGAGTCAAGGCAAATCTGGGCTTAATGTGCCAAAGGCAGCTGAAAAGGAGGCAGCAGCCTAGTGGTAAAGAACCTTTAAGTAAATATATCCAATAAAAACCAAAATAGGCCAGACAAAGAGGACTGAAATAAACAATAAATCACTCAATGCAAAGAAGTAGATGTACATCCACAAAAAACAACAGCAAAGAGGGAACCTGATTTCCCCAAAGTAAGGACCCTAACAACATAGTGATATGTGAGCTCTCTAACCAGCAGTTTAAAATAGCAGCTTTAAGGAAGTTCAATGCTCTCCCAGTTAACACAGAAAAGGAGCTCAGAAATTTATCACATAAATTAAACACAGAGATTAAAATAATTTTTAAAAAATAAAACAGAAATATTGAAACTGCGAAATGTATTTGCTGAATATCAAATTTCATTAGAGGCTGTCCACAGCAGAACGGATCAAGTAGGGGAAAGAATCTGTAATCTTGAAGACAGTCTGCTGGATAATGCACAGTCAGAAGAATAAAAAGAAAAAAGAATGAGAAGCAATGAAGAACACTTACAAGCTATAGAATATTACCTTAAAAAACAAAATCTAAGAATTATTGGTGTTCAAGAGTGAATGGAGCAAGAGCAAGAAATAGAAAGCTTATTTAAAGAAATAACAGTTAACTTTCCAAAACTTCAAAAAGAAACATTCGGTTATAGGAATGTCAGAGAACACCAAACAGATCTGACCCAAATAACACTACCCCAAGGAATATAATAATCAGATTCTCAAAGGTCAAGGACAAAGTGAAAATTCTAAAAGCAGCAAGAGAAAAGAAGTAAATAACATATAAAGAATCCCCATTCCTTTGGCAACAATTTTTTTTTTTCCAATGGAAATTACACAGGAAAGGAAAGAGTGCATCAACATTTTCAGAATGTTGAAAGAAAAAAACTGGCATTCGAGAACACTTTAATTAGCAAAGTTATCTTTCAAATATGAAGGAGAGGTAAAGTCTTCCCCAAACAAGAGCTGAGAGAATTGACCACCACCAGACCCATTTTTAAAGAAATGTTACAGGGAGTTCTTTAATCTGCAAGGAAAACAACAACAAGAAATTGAAGATATAAAAACTACCAGTAAAATGAAGTAAATAGACAAACCCAGATTACTGTAATACTGCACGGGGTGCAATTCACTGATTCCTCTAATACAAAACCCAAAAGAAAAATCTATCAAAAGCAGTAATAGCTACAGCTACTTGTTAAGAGAGAGATAATATAAAAATATGTAAATTGAGATGATTAAAAGTCAAAAAGTGTGGGAATAGGGTTAAAGTGCAGATTTTTTAGTTTTTTTTTCTTTCTTTCTATCCTATTCTTTGTGATATAAGTAAGGTAAGTTGTCATCTCATTAAAATAACTTATATCTATGTTTTTTGCAAGTCTCATGATGACCACAGTGCAAAAACCAATAATTCACTAAATATGAAAAGCAATGAATTAAAGCATTCTACCAGAGAAAAATTACTTAACCACAAAGGAAGAAAGTAAGAAGGAAAGGAATGACGTATGAAACAACCAGAAAACAAGCAACAAAATGGCAGTAGTCTTTACTTAATAGCATTCAATGTAAATGGACTCAATTCTCTAATTAAAAGGCATAAAGTAGCTGAAGAGCCGAACTATGTGCTGCCTATAGAAAAAAAACACTTCACCTATAAATATACAGCCTGAAAGTGAAGAGATGGAAAAAGATATTATATGCAATTGGAAACCAAAAAAAAAAAAAAAAAAAAAAAAAGCAGGAGTAGCTACACTTATATGAGATAAAATAGCCTACATATCAAAGACTGTAAAAGGAGACAAAAGGTCACTATATAACGATAAAGGAGTCAATTCAGAAAGAAAATATAACAATTATAAATATCTGTGCACCAAACACTGGAACATCCAAGTATATTCAGCAAACGTTAATATATCTAAAGGGAGAGATAGATTGTAATACAATAATAGTAGGGGACTTTATCATCCCACTCTTAAAATGAAGAGATCATTAAGACAGAAAATAAAAAAGGAAATAATGGAGATAAACTACATACTGATAGGCCTAACTAACACTCACAGAACATTTCATCCAACTGCTACAGAATAACATTCTTTCTTTTCATTAATACTGGAACATTCACCAGAATAAATGATATCTTAAGTCACAAAACAGCTTCCAACCAATTCGAAATGTAGAAACAACTACGCGTGATATCTTGGGGGCTGTAGTCCTAGCTGCTTAGGAGGCCAAAGCAGAAGAAGGGAACTAGTTGAGCCCAGGAATTCGAGGTTACAGTGAACTATGATTGTACTCCATCATTGTACATCGTTATACTCCAGCGTGGGTGGCAGAGTGAGACCTTGTCTCCAAAATAAATAAATAAATAAAATAAAACAAAATGTAGAAATTCTATGAAGTATCTTTTCTGACCGCAGTAGAATAAACGTAGAAATCAATTAGAGAAACCTCAGAAGCTTCAATGTAATGACACAGCATGGAAATTAAACAGCATGCTCCAGAAAAAGCAATGGGTAAATGTAGAAATTAAGAAGAAAATTAGAAAATTTATTGAAATAAATGAAAATGGAAATATAACATACCAAAATCTAGACAATACAGCGAAAGCAGTTCTAAGAGGGAAATTTACAGCAATAAATGTCTACATCGGAAAAGGAGAGAGACTTCAAATAAAGAACCTAATGATGCATCACAAGAAACAAGGAAAGCAAGAACAAATCAAACCCAAAATTAGTTGACAAAGAAATAATAAGGACTAGAGCAGGAAAAAATACAATTCAGACTATAAAAACAAAAAAGAAGATCAACAAAATGAAAAGTTGTTTTTTTTAAGATAAAAATCCAACAAACCTTTAGCTAGACCAGAAGAAAAAGAGAAAAGCCTAAATAAATAAAATAAAAAATGAAAAAGGGAACATAACAACCGAAACCACAGAAATACAAGGAATCATTACAGATTGTCATGAAGAACTATATGCCAAACTATTGGAAAATTTAAAAGAAACAGATAAATTCCCGGACACATACAGCCTAGTAAGATTAAACTATGAAGAAATACAAAACTTCAACAAACTAGTATCTAGTAAGAAAACGTCTCTCATCAAAGAAAAACCTAGGGCCTGATGGCTTCACTGCTGAATTCTACCAAACATTTAAAGAAAATGTAGTAACAATTTTACTCAAACTCTCCAAAAAAAAAAAAAAAATTGAGTAAGAGGGAATGCTGTTGAACTCATTCTACAAGGCCAGCATTATACTGCTACCAAAAGCAGAGAAGAATACAACAAAAGAAGAAAAACACAGGATAATATCACTGATGAACAAAGAGGCAAACATCCTCAGCAGTATACTAGTAAACTGAATTTAACCACACATTAAAAGGACCATTCACCATAATCAACTAGGATTTGCCCCAGGGATCCAAGTATGATTCAATATATGCAAACATGATACCTCCCATTAACTCCATCAACAACAAAATCCATATGATCACTTCAACAGATGAAAAAAAAAGGCATTGGAGTAAAAATAGAAAAAATTAGCTGGGCGTGGTGACAGGCGCCTGTAATCCTAGCTACTCAGGAGGCTGAGACAGGAGAATCGCTTGAATCCAGGAAGCAGAGGTTGCAGTGAGCCAAGATTGCGCCAGCGCACTCCATCCTGGGTGACGGAGACTCTGCCTCAGAAAAACAAAACACACAAAAAAACCAAAAACCAAAAAAACCCCACTTCTCTTTATGATAAAAACCCTCAACAAATTGGGTATGGAAGGAACATTCCTCACCACATACGACAAATCCATGACTAACATTGCTCTGAAAAGGGAAAAATTGAGGGCCTTTCCTCTAAAATTTAAAATAAGACAAGGGTGTCCGGAATTGGTGGGTTCTTGGTCTCACTGACTTCAAGAATGCAGTCTCAGACCCTCGCAGTGAGTGTTACAGTTCTTAAAGATGTTGTGTCCAGAATTTGTTCTTTCAGATGTTCAGATATGTCCGGAGTTTTCGCCTTCTGGTGGGTTCGTGGTCTTGCTGTCAGGAGTGAAGCTACAGACCTTTGTGGTGAGTGTTACAGCTCATAAAGGCAGTGCGGCCCCAAAGAGTGAGCAGCAGCAAGATTTAGTGCAAGGAGCAAAAGAACAAAGCTCCCACAACATGAAAAGAGACCTCAGCGGATTGCTGCTGGCTGGCTCCTGGCAGCCTGCTTTTATTCCCTAATCTGGCCCCACCCACATCCTGCTAATTGGTCCATTTTACAGAGAACTGATTGGGCTACTTTACAGAGAGTTGATTGGTCCGTTTTGACAGTGTGCTGATTGGTGCATTTGCAATCCTCTAGCTAGACACAAAAGTTCTCCAAGTCCCCACTAGGTTAACTAGATACAGAGTACTGATTGCTGTATTCATAAACCTTGAGCTAGAGGCAGAGTACTGATTGGTGTATTTACAAACCCTGAGCTAGACACAGAGTGCTGACTGGTGCATTTACAATCCTTTAGCTAGACACACAGTACTAGACGGGAAAGTTCTCCAAGTCCCCACTAGGTTAGCTGGACACAGGGTGCTGATTGGTGTATCTACAATCCCTCAGCCAGACATGAAAGCTCTCCAAGTCCCAACCAGACTCAGGAGGCCAGCTGGCTTCACCCAGTGGATCCCGCACCAGGACTGCGGGCGGAGCTACCCGCCAGTTCCCTGCCCTGCACCCTCACTCCTCAGCCCTGGGCAGTCCATGGGACCCAGATCACAGAGCAGGGGGCGGCGCTTTTTGGGGAGGCCTGGGCGGCGCGGGAGTCCACCGCAGAGGGAGAGTTCCGGCATGGCGGGCTGCAGGTCCCAAGCCCTGCCCCGCGGGGAGGCAGCTTAGCGCGGAGGAGAACTCGAGCTCAGGGCAGGTGGGCCAGCACTGCTGGGGGACCCGGCACACCCACGGCAGCTGCTGGCGCGGGTACTAAGCCCCTCACTGCCTTGGGCCGGAGGCGCCCGCCGGCCGCTCCGAGTGCGGGGCCCGGGGCGGCCTGGACTTGCGCTGTGCGCAGCCCGGGTCCCCGCCCGCACCTCTCCTTCCACACCTCCCCGCAAGCAGAGGGAGCCGGCTCTGGCCTAGGCCAGCCCAGAGAGGGACTCCCACAGTGCAGTGGAGGGCTGAAGGGCTCCTCAAGCACCCCCAGAGTGGACACCGAGGCCAAGAGGCGCCGGGAGCAAGGGCTGCTAGCACGTTGTCACCTCTCACAAGGATGCCCATTTTTTTTCTTTTCTTTGAGAAGGAGTCTCGCTCTGTCACCTAGGCTGGAGTGCAGTGGCGCAATCTCAGCTCACTGCAAGCTCCGACTCCCAGGTTCACGCCATTCTCCTGCCTCAGTCTCCCAAGTAGCTGGGACTACAGGCGCCCGACAACACGCCTGGCTAATGTTTTGTATTTTCAGTAGAGACGTGTTTCCCAGTGTTAGCCAGGATGCTCTCGATCTCCTGACCTCGTGATCCGCCCGCCTGGCCCTCCCAAAGTGCTGGGATTACAGGCGTGAGCCACTGTGCCTGGTCAGATGCCTGCTTTTACCACTTTAACATAATACTGGAACTCCTGGCTAGAGCAATTAGGCAAGATAAAGAAAGAAAAGACATCCATATTTGAAAGGAAGAATCAAATTAGCCCTGAACACAGATGATATGATCTTATATTTAGAAAATCCTAGACTCCATCAAAAAAACTGTTAGAACTGACAAATGAATTCAGTAAAGTTGCAAGATACAAAATCAATACACAAAAATCAGTAGCATTTATATATGCCAACAGCAAACAATATGAAAAGGAAATCAAGAAGCCATCACATTTACAATAGCTAAAAAATAAAAATAAAATAAAATACCTAGAAGTCAATTTAACCAGAGATGTGAAAGATCTTTATAAGGAAAATGGTAAAACACTGATGAACGAAACTGGAGAGGACACACAAATAAATGGAAGGATATTCCATGCTCATAGATTGGAAGAATAATATTTTTAAAATGGCAATACTATTCAAAGCAAATTACAGATTCAGCGCAATCCTTATCAAAATAAGAATGAAATTCTTCATAGAAATTGAAAAAATAATCTTAAAATTTACCTGGAACCACAAAAGACCCCTAATAGCCCAAACAATCCTGAACAAAAAGAACAAAGCTAGAGGCATCATATTATCTCACTTCAAAATTTATGACAAAACCATAGTACCAAAACAGTATTGTGTGGGCATAGACCATATAATGTGTACAGGACAGACACATAGACTAATGGACGAGAACAGAGAACCTAGATGTAAAGCCATGCCTTTACAGTCAATCTATTTTTGACAAGGCTCCAAGAACACCATGAGGAAAGGACAGTCTCTTCAACAAAGGGTGCTGGGAAAACTGTGTAACCGAATGTAGAAGAATGAAACTAGGCCCCAAATTCCCACCATATACAAAAATCAAATCAAAATGAATTAATGACTTAAATCTAAGACCTGAAACTTTGAAACTACTAGAAGAAAACATTGAGGAAATGCTCCAGGACATTGATATAGGAAAAAATTCTATGTGTAAAACCTCAACAGCATAGGCAATTGAAGCAAAAACAGATAAATGGGATTACATCAAGCTAAATATCCTCTGGACAGCAAAGGAAACAATCATCACAGTGAAGAGATAAGACATAGAATGGGAGAAAATGTTTATAAGCTCTCCATCTAAGAAGAGATTAAAAACCAGAATACTTAAGGAGCTCAAACAACTCAATAGGAAAAAAAAATCAGATTTAAAAATGAACAAAAGATCTCAACAGACTTTTCTCAAAAGAAGACATACACATGCCTAACAGGGATATGAAAAATTGCTCATCACTAATAATCAGAGAAATAAAAATCAAAACTACAATGAGATATCATCTCACACCAGTTAAAATGGCTTTTGATCAACAAGACAGGCAATAGCGGATGCTGGTGAGGATGTGGAGAAGGGAACACTCATACACTGTTGGTGGAAATATAAATTAGTACAGCCATTATGGATAACAGGATGGAGTTTCCTCAAGAAACTAAAAATAGAACTACCATATGATCCACCAATTCCACTGAGTATATATTCAAGAGAAAGAAAATCAGTATACTGAAAAAGATCTGCACTTCCATGTTTATTGCAACACTATTCACATGAGCCAAAATATGGAATCAACCTAAGTGCCCATCGATGAATGAATGGATAAAGAAAATTTGGTATATATACACAATGTGATATTGTTCAGCCACAACAATGAAGTCTTGTCATTTACAGCAACATGGATGGATTTGGACGTCAGTATATTAAAGAGAAATAAGCCAAGCACAGAAAGACAAATATTGTGTGTTCTCACTGACCCGTCGGAGCTAAAAAATCAATCTCATGAAAATAGGAAGTAGATTGGTGGTTACCAGAGGACATGAAGGGTATGGAAGGAGCAGAAAGAAGATAAATTGATTAATGTGTACAAATATATAGTTGACAGAAGAAATAAGACCTAGTGTGAGACAGATCAGTAGGGTGAGTAAAGTTTACAATATTCTATTGTGCTTTTCAAAATAGTTAGAATAATTAGAATGGTTCTAGCATAAATAAAGGACATATAATTAAAGTGATGAGATCCCAAGCACACTGATTAGATCTTTATGAAGTATGAATCTATATTATCTCATGTAACTGAAATAATAAATATCTATTATGCATCAATAAAATACTTTTTTTTTTTTTTTTTTTTTAAGACAGAGTCTCACTCTGTTGCCCAGGCTGAAGTGCAGTGGTGTGATTTCAGCTCACTGCAACCTCCACCTCCCGGTTCTAGCAATTCTTCTGTCTCCACCTCAGCAGCTGGGATTACATGCACCTGCCACCATGCGCAGCAAATTTTGTGTTTTTAGTAGAGATGGGGTTTCACCATGTTGGCCATGCTGGTCTTGAACTCCTGACCTCAAGTGATCTGCCCACCTCACCCTCCCAAAGTGCTGAGATTACAGGCATGAGTCACTGCATCCAGCCTAAAATAAATAATTTCTTTTTAAAAAGTTTATGACTTACCCAAAGTTGCAAACTTATTGAGGGACAGAACTCTAACAACTCAGCAATTCTGATTTCAGTTAACCTTCTAACTGTTCCATGATGTTGCCTCTGAGACTGAATTATGTGCTAGTTTGTTTGGATTTCATACCTTTTTAACTTCTATATATCATTTCAATTTTATAGTAATAATGTTAAAAAAACATTTTGAGATAAATTTAGCAGAGTTTATTTGAGCAAAAAAATGATTCATGAATTGGGCAGCACTTGGAACCAGTCAAGGTTCAGAGAGGTCTACCCAGCAACTTCTTTAGGTAGATCTACAGACAGAAAAAGGAAGGAACTTACAGAAACAGCCTGATTGGTTATAGTTTGGTATTTGCCTTATTAGAACATGTCTGAGCAGTTTGCCACTTGTGATTGGCTGATATGATTGGGCAAAACTTGGTTGTTTAAAAAATACACTTTTAGTTACATTTCAGTTTGTTTACATATAGATTATGGTGCAGTGTGTATGAAGGTTTCTTTAGGCCAAATTTAATTTAATTTACTAAGCCTTCAAAAGAAAGAAAAGGCAAACACTCTTCTTCTTATTCACAATTGTTGTGCAGGCTAGATTGGACGGTGGAAAACTACTGGTCTTAGCTTTGGGCTTCATCTTACTCTTTTGTAAAATAAAATTGTTCAAGCTGCTAACGTTATTTTCACCTCCCAAATTTAATGATGACATATACTTGCCTCTGTTTTATTTTTAGTGTGTTTACTTTTATTTTGTTTGTTACCAAAACTCCCTAGTTTTCCTAAGTGTTTTTCTTTAATTTGAATATATAAAATAATACAGCTACAAGTGGATCAGCATAAGAATTGGAGGAGGAGAAAATCAAACACAGACATGATTAAAAGAAACTATCAGTGCTATAAAACTTTCTAAATACTTCTGTGATCAACACTGTTCTCTGTTTGGAGTAGTTGGGAGTATAAGTGATTACAGGTAACAGTAATTCAGTACTTACCATACCCCTAATACTGCTCTGTGCTTTAAATATTAACTTATTTAGTCTTCTTAACAATTTTCTGAGGTGTTAGTCTGATATTACAGCTGAAGTACACAGAGAAGTTAAGTAACTTTTCCAACTGAATAGCTAGTGAATAGTAATATTAAGGTCTGAACGCCAGTGACCTATTTCTGGAGACCAAGCTGTTAACTGCTACATTATATTATCTAGCTTTATAGTGCTCATCATCTGGTAGAGAACATTAAACAAACAAACAAAAATACGCTATAACTATAATACAAGGACTATGCAAGTGTAATAAGTCTTATAGAGCAGTGGTCCCCAATCTGAGGGCTGCAAACCAGTACTACACAGCGAGATGGGGTACGCAGCAGGATGGGGTACACAGCAGGAGGCCAGCTGCGGGGCAGGAAAGGAAGCATTACCCCAAACTCCACTTGCTGTCAGAGAGCGAGGCATTAGATTCTCGTAGGAATGCAAACCCCATTATAAACTGTGCATGCGAGGGATCTAGGCTGCATGCTCCTTAGATAAGAATCTGATGATCTGAGGTGCAGTAGTTTCATCCTGAAACCATCCCCCCTACCCCTATCCATGGAAAATTTATCTTCTGTGAATTGTCTTCCACCAAATTGGTCCTTGGTGCCAAAATGGTTGGGGACCGCTGCTATAGAGCACTACATGTTTAATGGAAACTATTGGTTATACAATGCCTATTACGTGTCAGGAACTTTTAATATGTCTGTAAGGCATTCAGTTTCTTTAGTAAACAAGGAAAATGAGGCTTAGGGTAATTACTTCCCCAAGTCACAAAAGTAGATAGCATAATAGGAGCTCCACCTCAGATGCAGGAGAGGGTATTCTTGCCACTACACCGTGATATTTTTATACCCATCCAGTTATGGTGATCCTTAAAGACTTCACGAAATTTGAAAAGAACTCAGAAGAAAGAGATTTTCTCAGGTGAAGAAAGCGCTCAAAACAAAGTAGGGGAAAGCATTCCCAGAAGAAGGAATATTTGTCCCACTGAGCCGGAATAAAGGCTCCTTGAAGGGGAGGTAGAAGATAAGGCTTGAAAAGACAATGGGGTGAAGGCTCTTGGATATCAGACTCAAAAGTTTGTAGCTAGTAAAAGTGAGCCGATAAAAATGTTACTGCTAAGGAACACATCGATTTTTCAGGGAAGACAAGAGTTTTTCCTGGCCTGAGATCCAAAATAAATTTCTTACATGAGATCTAATCAGGGCACAGGGCACACCAAGTCACTGTGAGTGTCAAAGCAAATCTCAGAGTACTTTTATTCCAACAAACATTTATGAAACGTCAGGCTTGGTGTTTCATGCTAAATAATTCAACCTTAGAACAAAATTCAGTGAAGAGAATACGAGGCTAAATTAATATGACTTTAAAGAGCTCCAAAAGGTAGGTTGATCATCTGTTCTGTTAACCATGATCCTGAGATATTTCCTTACAGATGAACTTTTCTCTTATAACCAAAGGTTTTACAGTTCAAGATTATACACTTCATTGAGCACCCTGGCCTTGTGGCATTCTTTGCTGTATACCAAGTGTGGATTAATCCGCAGCTTTGAAAATCAGACAAACGGATATCACCAGTTGTTCATCACCACAGACATTTAGCTGGACTACGAATATTGGAAAGGAAAAAAAATGCTCATGAAAATATGTGGTGAATTCCTTTAAAAAGAAACCAGTGAGAAATATTGCTTCACCTTAAAGCCTAGGATAGTAGCTACATTTTTTTCTCAAGACTGTCCTTACATAACCTATTGGCATGGGGGAAAAGTCAGTTTATAAACTCCTTAAGAAACTTACAATCTGAAAAAGACAACTACGTATCATGTCAACTAAAGTAAGATAATTAACACTAGGATCAAAATTTGGAATCCACGTGAAAGATTCTGCGAAGATCACTTAAATCTCAGACCTTAAGCACTATTTTAAATATTTATTTAAGCAGAAATAGAAAATGTCTTAGTCTATTATATTTCCATTTAATTTTCTGGACTTAAGAAATCTATGTGTAACTGATCGAGTTGCCTACTGGGTGCAAACATAAAAAATTTGTATTGGGATTCATTTTATTCTCAGTTTAAAATCAACAGTATCATTTAAAACACAGACACTAATTTTCTGGAAGTTTAACTTATTTGTCCCTCTTATTATCGGGGCTGGTAAAAACGGGCTAACTGAACATGCATTCTAACAAAGATTGCAGCAACGCCTGCAAAGACGGGCCCAAGCTCACCGCATTTCTGTTAAAAACGGGTATTTTTCTGCGCCACCTTGTGGCCATAAAACAACTTGCCCACGTGAAAGTTGACCGCTTTTTCCCGCGCCGGCAGAGCCTTGCCGAGAGCCGCACTGCGGGAATCGGCCTCCAGACAAAAGTACAGAAAATGGTGTCTTCCTTTACAACCAGTGACATGAAACAGACTTCCCCTTCTTCCTACTCAGTTTCCTTTATTCCTTAATTCAATTTCCTCGGCCCGTCCACCCACTGTCCTCAGACAGCCGTTTCCCAGTGTGACCTCCTTTTCCAGCTGCACTACCCGACGGAAGCCCTTTTCCCAGCCCCAATCCTCCCGGGTCGCCCTCGCAGCTCTCCCTCCCGGTCCCCGCCCCGCCTTCTCCACTACAGAACGATCCCCGCCACACAGGCCCGCCCCTCCCTCCGACAGCCAATGACGGCGCGACCCCGCCCCTCCCGCCGTTCCCTGGGAGTTAGCTGGCTCCGGGAGGCGGGGGAGACTGAATTCTTTGTGCATCTTCTTTTGGGCTGCGGCGATACAACGCCCCCCAGCCCCGCGGCCCAGCCTCGGGGCAGCCATGGACTCGCAGGAATTGAAGGTGACCGGGCGGGCGGGCGGAGTTCCTTTGCGGCCTGTTGGCCCAGGGGCGCGGAGGGAGCTCGGGTGACTTCCCTAGGCCGCTGTTTCTCTGCGATGCCCCGGCCGCTCGGGTTGCAGGGTGGGCCTGCAGCCTCTGCCTACGGCGGGTCTCCGCGGGCCCTGCTGGGGAAGCCCAGGTCTGGGCAGCCCGCCCGCGCGCTGTTTCTGAATTGCTGCTAGTCCCCATGCTGTTGGTTGTGTTTACTTTTGCATCATATTTACTAGGAAAGCTTGGGTTACCTATGACACTGCGCCTCCAGGTGCGATTTTTAAGGTCTTAAGGCAAACTAGTGTCAGCTCCCACACTGGACAGTAAAAAGAGCCCAGAAAGATATATTATAGGAAACCCATTAAAGACGTGAGACTTAAAAGTGGAGGAGTCGTTATTTTAGGGTGATGGTCTAATCTGTTTATCACTGACTCATCCATTCAGCAATGACGGTCAACTTAAGAAAGGCTGATATAAAACAGTTAAAGACACGAGGCTTGAAAATAAAATAACTTTTCGGATGTTGATCTTCCCTATTCATTTGTTCACTGAATCACTCGTTCAGCAAATATTTATGAAGGGTTTACTGTATGTCCATTAGAAGCTGGAGATGGCAGTGAGCGAAACTGAACAGTTTCTGCCTTCTCAGATTTTACAGGCTAATTAATGCTGGGGAAAAACCCGAATTCAGTTGACTCAACAAGTATCTGTCGAATGCCTCCTATGTATCTAGCACTGTTCTACGCACTGAAATAAAATAAAACCAAGAAAAACTCTTCCAATCTTGGAGCTTACATTTGAGTAGGAGGAGTCAGACAACAAATAGGTAAATAAGATGTGTATCCTGTGAGATGGTGATAAGTGGATGGAGGACAATTTGGCGGTACGGGAGGTTAGGGAATGCTGATATGTCTTGTTTTTCTGCCTGAAGTTTTACATTATCCTCTGTTCTAGCTATCCCCCTATATCCTTAAATTTTTTCATTCCCTTAAATGTATTCTTTGCACTGCCACCCAAATGAACTTTCTAATAAAAACACTTTAATGTAAAAATGGGGTTCCTCATCGCTTAGACTTGAGGATCAAGCCCAAGTACTTAATGTGAGGCTCTTCACCCCACCTTCCTCTCCAACCTCATCATCCAATACTCTCTGTCTGAAGCCTCAGAGCAGGGAATGGCAAACTTTCTCAGCAAAGGACCAAATAGTACACATTTTAGACTTTATGTACCGTATGGTCTATCATATCTATTTGGGCATTGTCATTCAAAACAGCCATAGACAATACTTAAATGAGCATGGCTGTGTTTCAATAAAACTTTATTTATGAACACTGAAATTTGACTTTCATGAATTTTCACGTTATAAAATATTTTTCTTTTTTTTTTTTTCTTGACAGCTGGAAAATATAAAAACCATTCTTAGTTCACTGGCTGTACAACCAGCCAGCCAGATATGGCCCACAGACTGTGGTTTGCCAAACCCTGCTCTAGAGTATGGAGTGGCTTTTACTCATCTTCATCACCACTACCATCCCAATGTACCACTGATGATTTCTTATCTGTGTTATTGCAGTTCCTCTTCCTAACTCCTATACCTTCCTCAAGAATCATGAAAAGGAAATAGAGTGTGTATGTGTGTGGAGGGAGAGTGAGGGGTTTGCAATTCAAGAGTCAGCTCTGAAATCCTCCCCAATAATCTTTCCCTTGATTTTAGTCATCCATCCTCCCCTCACACCACATTCAGTTTTCAAAGCTGTCCAAATGTTACTATCCCACATGCCCAAAGCAGTTTATAAGCTCTTTTCTTACATTTACTACATTGTATTTCAGTTAGTCTTCAGATTACAGTCTCATCTGAAAAATATAAGTTTTTTGGGGGGACAGGAACCGTGTCTTACTCATCTTTCTATTCATAGTACCTAGCCCAGTGCCTGGGTACCAGGAGGCAGTCAGTAAATGTTTTGGATTGAACAATCTAACCTGAACCAAGGCAGTGGCACCAGGTATGTTTAGTGGGAGTTAGACTAGAGAAATAGAAGAACCTACTGAGTGGTTCGACTTAGAGAGACTGGGCAAATAGGAAGGGAGGATTCATGAGTAACAGAGTACCTGACTTGGGTAGCAGGTGGAAAATGGAAATACGAATCTAGAACATAGACAAGAGGTCTTGGCAGGACACTTTTTTTTTTATTCTATTAACATATGGGATCAGAGGAACTTATTTTTTTCAGAATAGAACTCTTATACTATGATATCTTAATTAATTCTCACAGTGACCCGTATATTTGCATTACTAACAACATTTTATAAATGAGCAGACTGAGGCATTGTAAGAAGGACTAGAGATTTGAAGCCGGGTCTTTTTGCCTTTAAATTCCTGTCCTTTTTATGGTTCTATGCCACTGCCTTTCAGGAGGATTATAGATACTTAGTGATAGTGTGCAGAAGTCAAGTAACATATTAAATGTGTCCTTAGTTGTGGCAAAGTAAGAGGTCATTTTGCAACTTTAGGGAATGGAGCATTGAAGGAAAACTGCGCTTCACTGAAGTGTGTTGTGGGGGTCTGGAGATGGGGTGTGGATCACACTTTTAAGAAACGTGGCTAAAAAGGAGAATAGGGAGCAGCGATCACAAGGAGGGAGGCAGAGTAAAATTACAGAGAACAGTCGCCTAACTGATCTAGAGAAGTACATGGACTATAGCCCTCCAAAAGCAAGAGACGATATACAACAGAGCTGTCGGACGGGCGTGGTGGCTCACCCCTGTAATCTCAGCACTTTGGGAGGCCCAGGTGGGCGGATCACTTGTGGTCAGGAGTTCAAGACCAGTCTGGCCAACATGGGGAGCCCCATCTCTACTTAAAAATACAAAAATTAGCCAGGCGTGGTGGTGCGTGCCTGTAGTCCCAGCTCAGGAGGCTGAGGCAGGAGAATCGCTTAAACCTAGGAGGCAGAGATTGCAGTGAGCAGAGATTGCGCCACTCCAGCCTGAGTAACAGAATCTCAAACAAAACAAAACAAACAAACAAAAAAACCAGAGCTGTCTAGACACCCTTAGATTTTAGTCGTGTCACTTAGTTACTGTATTTCTCACTGCTACTGAACAAGCTGTAGAGTACAGGTAGGTAGGAGGTATGGGGTGGCCCAAACTGCTTTCTGGTGAATCAGGTGTATCGTAGTGATGGCGGGAAAGTGTGGTTTCTGTCTTTGATTAGGTTAGCAACCAAGCCTTAGACATAATCCTAAGAAAAATGGTAGACAACACAGGCCCATTTTTATTCAGAAGTTAGTAGGTCCTGATGGTTTTGTCTTGTATATGGAAATAATATAATTTTGGAAAAAGCTGAAAGACAACCATTTTCATTGAAAAATAGTTTATTTATTTTTAACTGACAATTTATTTGTCACAGAACTCAAAGCCAAGTAAGATAACATTTGATGATACATTGAAGAATTTAATTTGTCATTACTTTGTAATGCTGTAATAAAATACTGGATATTTTGAAAAGAAGGTTTTTTTTTTTTTTTTTTTTTTTTTTTTTTTTTTTTTAAAGAAACCTATGGTCTGGCAATGGAAGCCTTTTGTCTTTTTTTTTAATTTTAATTTTAATTTTTATTTTTTTAGTTCCTGTTTATTGTCTGCCTTTCTGTTTTCTAAAACATTCAAGAAAATGTGGGCAAAGGAAAAATGGCGAAAGCAGCCTCATTTCGATGCTGTTAACAAAAACTTTAGGAAAAAGGATTTAAATTATTAGAAAACATTGAATTATTTCAGTAATTTTATGATCATTCAGTTCTGCAATTCTTAGCATTGAGTTCTAGCCATTAACAGTATTTTAAGAAACTTGGAAGAAAAAAGTCACATTGCCTAAATTTTACATTATTCTAGATGTTAGATTAATATCTGCTTCTTAAGAGTATTTCAGAGCACCAGAATTCCTTTATAACATTTTTTCATTATTTCCATTTAGACTTTGATTAATTACTATTGTCAAGAGAGATATTTCCATCACGTGTTACTGGTTGCCAGTGAAGGAATTAAGAGGTATGGAAGTGATCCAGTCTTCAGGTTTTATCATGCCTATGGCACATTAATGGAAGGTACGTGTTAATCATTAAACATGTTCCATCAGTTTTGAATTCTTGCTTTGTACTAAGAACAGTTTTTCATATCATAATCTTGATTTTCAGGTAAAACTCAAGAAGCTCTTCGAGAATTTGAGGCTATTAAAAATAAACAAGATGTATCACTTTGTTCTCTAATTGCACTGATATATGCCCATAAAATGAGTCCTAATCCAGGTATGGTATTTAAATACAATGCTTAGGACAATTTTTCCTATTCAGTTTATTTTGATTTTTCTCAGTTATCAAGTCATTCAGTCTGATCACACTATATTATGTATTTTCTATAGATACAATTTATACATATATTTATCTTCCTGATAAGGGTATAAATTCATCAGGCACAAGAAATGTGTCTTCTACTACTTTCGTGTTCTTTATATCCTATGGCAGAGATTTCATTAGTACATAGGGATTTTTTTTAGACAACTTAAAGAGGAATGTATATTAGTAATTGTTATACCAAAAAACAGGTACTGTATATGCATAAATTGCTCTGCAGCAGCCAAGTTTACAACTTATGTGCAAATATACAGCCAATGCAGTTTATTTCTGTATATTAAGCTTCTTGAGAGCCTTAAAACCCTTTATGAGGGCTATATCTTGAGAGATACTCAGCAAATTTTTATGCAATAGTAGGTTGACTAGATTAGAGAAGGAAATTTATACATAAACCAGCAATTAAAGTTGTGTAAACTGCCAGGCTAAGTGGCTCAAACCAGTAATCCCAGGAACTCGGAAGGCTGAGGTGAAGGATTACTTGAGCCCAGGAGTTCGAGGCCAGCCTGGGCAACATAGTTAGACCCCCATCTCTATAAAAACAGAAAATAAAAAATAAAGTTATGTGAACTGTCTTAATGTATAGTTAACAATGGCGAAGGCAGAAGAGTTTCCCAATTATATGTAATAAAGAAGAAGTAGTGTTATATTCTTCCATATATATCCAGTAACAGCTAATAGGATTGTAAATATAGATTGTGTTTCAAAAAATTAGATAATAAACAAAAGTCGTAGACTGGTTCCTTGAATATTAGATGAGACTTTTTTCTAAAGTCAAGTATGGCATACCTCCTTCACACATACGCAAATCAATACAAAGTTATTTAAAACATGTAAATATGTGCTTAATTTATCCAAGAAACTATGCCTAATACAGTGAGAAGCTACAAAAGAATTGTAATAATTGGTTCATGCCATCAAGTTGGTAATCTAGTGGAAAAAACAAAATGTAAAAACCACAAAGATTAAATTCCAGTGTTTCTATTAAATAATACAAAATGAAACAAATGAGTTTATAATTAATTGAAGTTGATATGCACTATTAATTTGGAAGAGTAGGCTGAGAAGGCTTTTGAAAGTTTGCACCTTAATCTGATCTTTGAAGGACTGGTAGAATTTGAATATGAAGAGTATTGGCCAGAGAGGAGAAATGGATGGGCAAATACGTGGAAGTGGTTCAGGTTTAGGCTCTTCTGTGGATCCCCTTTCTCCATACTCCAGTGGGAGTGTGTTTAGCTAGAGCAGAGAATATTCATGGGAGAGCTGTAGTCAGTATAAATAAATTAGTAAAAAAATAATTTCTTTTTAGAATCAAGTTTTTATTTAATTGGTTATTCTTACCAGTGTTGATTCTGTTGGAAACTGATTTGCAGGACACTGAAACGATGGAATCAGAAATACTGTTTAGAGGAACCTGAGTGCTAACTCTACTTTGCACCAAGGATGATACTGAATGGACTTGAACTCTAGTAGGGGCCCAGATGTCTGTAAATACCACCTAGGAAAGTCCTAGATTGTTAGTATACATTGTTCCAGGATGCCTATGTAAACCCTGCTTATAAAAAAGCTGAGATCTGGCAACAGCTTTGTGCAGACAGTGTTAGAGCTAATTGATACCTCATTAAGGACGTGATGGAAAGCTGAGTAGGAAAGATTTCCTGTACAATGCCTGCTCCTGCCTGGTGAGGTTTTTTTGTTTTGTTTTGTTTTTGTTTTTGTTCTCTTTTTCCATTTCTGTATCATGGCTGTTTAATGAACGCTTCTGAAGGGGTTGTAGGGATGGGGAGTGGGGAGAGGAGAAAAGGGTCTTCTTGCTAAGCAATCTGTAGACTTACAGAAACAGTTTTGTTTCCTTAACTTGTTATATTGTACCTTGTTAATTTCACATTTAAATTTGTATCATTAGAGTTGAAAGGAAGAGTCACATACCTTTCTCCTTGGTAGCCATTCCTGGAAGATAGAACTGTTGGAATCACGGGCCTCAACTTACATTTCTTCTTCCTCATTGCATGGCTGATTCAGATTCTGATTCCATCCAGGGTTTGGGTATAATTGACTTCTGTGTCCTAAGCAGATACTTTTTTTTATATATATATATGTGTGTGTGTGTGTGTGTGTGTGTGTGTGTGTATATGTGTGTATATATATATGTGTATATAGAGAGAGAGAGAGAGAGAAAGCAGGAGAGAAAGAGAGTATATAGATTTAATGTAAGTGAATAGAGTTATCTATTTAAGGGAGCAGTCAGTATTAAACTACATCAGCAATTACGACATCTTTTTACTGACCCATAACAGTAACTGGCATGTTTATATGTTTTAGAATTGTATTTAAGAAGTATTAATACTTTGAGTACCAGTAGTGGACCTGTTCCTAATAATTGTGATTAGAACCATTATACATTTTTACAAGTCTTATTATTAAAAAATATTAGCCTATACAGCCTTTCTATTTTGGAAATGATGTAAACTCTATAGCTGTATTGTGCATTGCAGTGATCCTTGACCATATACCTCCTCTGTTGCCCAGACTGGAGTGCAGTGGTGCGATCTAGGCTCACTGCAACCTCCGCCCCCCAGGTTCAAGCAATTCTCCCTGTCTCAGCCTCCCAAGTAGCTGGGATTACAGGCACCCACCACCACACCCACCTATTTTTTTTTTTTCTTTTTTCAGTTGGGATTTCACCATGTTGGCCAGGCTGGTCTCAAACTTGTGACCTCAGGTGATCCACCCACCTCGGCCTCCCAAAGTGCTGGGATTACAGGTGTGAGCCACCATGCCCGGCCATATACAGCTTTTTTAGTAAGTTTGAGGAACTGAATTTAAAATTTGATTTAATTCTAATTAATTTACTTTTTAAATTTAAAAATGATACTTGATTCAGTTATTAGAAAACTTATTTCGCAATAACTTGAGTCTAAAAATCTGCTTTTCAGCCATAAGTTTTATAAAAACTACAAATCAAGTATTTTTGAATAAAATGTAGCTTTTTTTTTTTTTTTTTTTTTTTGAGTCAGAGTCTTGCACTGTCACCCAGGCTGGAGTGCAGTGGCGTGGTCTCGGCTCACTGCAAGCTCTCTGCCTCCCAGATTCATGCCATTCTCCTGCCTCAGCCTCCCCAGCAGCTGGGACTACAGGTGTATGCCACTGCACCTGGCTAATTTTTTTTTTTGCATTTTTAGTAGAGACAGGGTTTCACCGTGTTAGCCAGGATGGTCTCAATCTCCTGACCTCGTGATCCACCTGCCTCAGCCTCCCAAAGTGCTAGGATTAGAGGCATGAGCCACCGCACCCAGCCAAAATTTAGCATCTTAATTGTGATGTGCTGTTAGTATGAAATACCACATTTCACAGGTAGTAAGAAAAAAGCATGCAAAATATCTCATTAATTTTTCTATCGATGATGCATTGAAATTATATCTTAGATATATTAGCTTAAATAAAACATTAAGATTATTTTTAATTGTTTCCTTCTATTTCTTTGATAGGGTTACTAGAAAATTTTAAGTTATATATATATGGCTTGCATTTTATTTCTATTAGACAGTACCACTATAGAGAGAAGTAAATTTTTTGCCTTGTTAATTATCTGACCTTTTATCAATACTTGATCCAGAATTTAATTTTTATTTAATATCATTTTCCCCTCCCAGATAGAGAAGCTATTCTGGAATCAGATGCCAGAGTGAAGGAACAACGTAAAGGAGCTGGAGAGAAAGCCTTATACCATGCAGGCTTATTTTTATGGCACATTGGTCGCCATGATAAAGCAAGAGAATATATTGACAGAATGATCAAAATGTCAGATGGTAGTAAACAGGTAGCTATTTTTCTGATTTAAAAATAATAACATTAAAAATCCTTACGTTATTGATCTATCCAGTAGTATCTGTGGTTTAGTTCTTTATTATTGTCCACTCTATTGCCACTTTGTAAATGACAGCTTTATTTTAACCCATTTATGGTTATCGATATGGTTAATAGTGTATTATAGAATAGGGATTCTCTAAGGTTAGTTTTATGCTACTAACTCTTAAATGATCCCTGCCTGGTTCCTTCCCTCTGTTTTTCTCTTTCTTTTTTTCTCCCTTTTTTTTCCTTCCCTCCATATTTTGTTCTTTCCTTTTCTCCTTCTCTCCTTATTGAACAGCTGTAGATACAAGGCACCATTATTTGTAGTGTTAATAATGTAAAGGAAAATAATACATAAACTTCACTTTCATGAATGAATAATCCAGTAGTGGCATAGAGCACATCCCCAGCTAATATTGTGAGAAAAATGATAGATGATATGAGAGATATGTGATTAAAGTATGCAAGAAAATAATAGCTAACATATATTGCTTGCTTAGTTGGTGCTAGGCACTGTTTTAAATTAAGGAGAGATCACATGCATAAGTGTTAAGAGAATGTGAAAGAATTTTTTTGAAGGAACTAGCATTTGAACTAAAACCTGAAAGAAGGATACAATTTCAACAGGCAAAGATTATGGAAAAGGGAAGTAGATACTCCCAAGGTGAGAAATAATAGATGGAAATGAGACATGTTACTTCAGTGTACACTGAGATACTCATATTTGATGGAACATAGGATACGTTGGTAATGAGCAGGGAAGAAAAGCTTGGAGAAGTAGACTGAGACAAATTGAAGGATCTTGACTGCTAGTTAGAAATATTTGTGTCTGATTTGACATTCTTTGAGAGGCTACTGAAGACTTTTAATTATGGTAGTGATTTTATTAGAGTGCAAATCCAGAAGATTAATTTAGCAATGGTTTCTTGGATGAAGTGGCTTGAGGATAAACTGAAATGCAGCAAAAATAAAAAAGATAGTCTTTCTTGCAGAAGTTTTTGAGGCATGACACTAAAATATTGTACAGTGAGTACAAAGTTCAGAATTTTTAAATTACCCACAGGACCTGTGAACTGATGATAAATAGTTGGGAAAGATAACAAGTTGTCATGTATTAGGATGTCTTTGAGGCTTTCAGCCTAAATAAATTAGAGACCAGTTAGCATAAATAGAAAATACATTGGTGTAAGAAACTAATCTTAAAGGGAAGTGATCTGACTTAAGACATGCTGTATTTCTGGTTCTGGCAGAACAGTAAGATGGAGATAACAGATGAATTTCTGGAAAAATAAAAATTTAGAAGAGGTTTTGGGCTAGAAATATAGGTTGGGAATCATCTACACAGAGACAATAGTTAAAACCATTCAAATAATGGCACTGATTTAGTGCATAGCATTGGTTAAGGTTCTGATCTGTATTTTCAGGTGAAATACAGGGAGGTGAATATAGTCTTGGTTAAACATTTATAAATTTGTCAGTTAACCTAGATTTTTTAAATAGAAGACCATATTTCACAGTTTTTTATTTGACCTTAAACAGAAAAATAACCAGTTTTTGTCTTCTTTTCAATCCTGTGTGTCTTACAACCCATTGGCCCACTGACTTGTGTAAAGATAAATATCTATGAGTTCTTCAGTTTCTAATGTTTCAGGCCGTTCACCTGTCATTTGAAATTCAATGGACTAATCAAAGAAGTTAAGAAGATAGTTGCCAGATCATCTGAATGTTTAGGATATGTGAAGCAAGACATCTTCTGTTATTTCATCTTAGTTCATTTAGACTGTTTGCTCAAAAAGAGACAACAAATTCTCATCTATATATTGAATTACATGTTTAAGTGTTACTATTCATCAATTACTAGCAAAGTCTCAGAGAAAATAATGGTTTTAACACTAACAGAATATTTGATAAGCTTCTTAATTTTAATATTGAGCTCAATAGTAATGTTAAAGGCTGAAATTTGTAATATAGTTCCCAAGACACTAGGCTGGCAAGGGTTCAAAAGTGATTTCACTAACAGAATTTTATTGTTCATAACATATTTGTTAGAGTCCTTTTTGTTATTAATTGCCAGAAAAATGACAGTAGGCTCTTTCATTAACATTTATTTCTTTTCATTTCTAAAGAAGTAAAAATAGAATTATTCATTTTACAGGGACACGTTTTGAAAGCATGGCTTGATATTACAAGAGGAAAAGACCCTTACACTAAAAAAGCACTGAAGTATTTTGAAGAGGGACTCCAAGATGGGAATGATACTTTTGCTCTGCTGGGTAAGGTGAGTTGGAGTTAGGGTAAATAAATCATGTTTCAAAATGTATTCATAATATATTTGAAACCTGACAAAACCAAGTAGCTCAAAAAAGTTGATAATTTTCATGATGCTGTTGTCAGCTCACAGCTGTAAGGTGGACTGGCATTTGTATAAGATGATGAGCAATACACTAGAGAAATGTATTCCCTGCCAAAGTTCCTGAATCCTGGATCAGCTGTAACTGTTATTGTTGTTGTTATTTTGGTTCAGACATTCTTTCCTCAGCATTTATCATGTGTCTTATGTATGTGAGGCGTCCCTTTAGATACTAGAAACCCTGAGCAAGAGAAAACCTGTTTTTATGGAGCTTGTATTCTACTGATGGAGGCAGACAATAAACAAAATAATTAAGTAAGTTATATAATATATTAGAAGGTGGTAAGTACAATGGAAAATACAGCTGGAAAAGCTGGAGCATGAACTTCCAATTTTACATGAAGTGGTCAGAGAAAGTGACATTTGAGCAAAGACATTTAAGGAGGTGAGGGTTAAAGCCCTCCAAGCATCTTGGGGAAAGTATTTCAAATAGAGGAGATGATGAGTTCAGGTACCTTAAGGCGTATTCAGGGTTAGCAAGGAGGCCAAAGTGGATTGAATAAAGAGAACAGAAGTGAAGGCCTGAGGAAGAAGGGTGGGATGGGGATGAGGAGGAGTGGTGGGCCTGTTCTGTGAGGCCTTTGGCTTCTACCTTCAATTAGAGAGACAGGCAGCCAATACAAAGTTTTGAACAGAGAAATAACATGATTGGACATACATTTTGAGGGATGAGTCGTTAGAACTCATTGATGGGTGGAAATATTTAATTAGGACCCTTTCTTCCATCCCCATTGATGCTTTCTAAATGCCTTAATTTTTTTTTTGACTCAGCAAAAAGAAATTATGAGTTGGGAACAACAGTCTGTTAGATAAGCAGTAATTTGGAGGGATAAAAAAGAAAGGGGAGAGGATTCATGTGTTGACTTTTGTTGATGTCTCTACATCACTTTTCCTGTCACTTTGTGTGGACAGTAAGCCCGTTGGACATCTTGTTCAGGCCTCAAGTTTTACCTAATGGCACTGCTGTAGAAATTGGCCATACACTTGTCTTGATCATTTTTCTTCTCTTAAAGAAAAGCTGTTGGATAAAAATTTGCCTCATCATCTCTTTTTAATGTACTAACTATATTTATAGCTTTATTTTTTCTGACTATGAAAGTAATAAATGAACATAGTAAAACTTTTTTTAGAAAATACAGTAACATCTGAATGACAAAATGAACATCACCATTGGAAATAACCAGTTAAACTATTATATATAATATCTCTTCATGTCAGTAAATATACATCTAAAAATTTAGGTCATCATTTTTAATGATTACTTAACATTTTATTAAATAGATATACTATAATTTTCTCCTCTAGGTACATTTGGGATTATTTTATACATAAACAATTCTGCCATAAATATCATCTATATACTTCCTTGTGATCTTTTCCAGTAATTTCCTTCAGATAATTCATAGAAGTGAAAATGTTGAAGTAGAGGGATTTATTTGAACTTTATTTTGCCTTTTCTTTAAAATCGTATGTTCTTTAACCTGAAAATAATTTCTTAAAAAGATGCAAAATTTCTAAAATTTCTTAAAATTTTAGATACTACTTGAACATTTCCTGGAAACATTTTAAAAAAGACAATTTTCCTGTTCTAAATGGAAACATTATTTTATGGTATTTCCAAGAACATTTTTAAAAATTTTATCCTTTAATCATGTTTTTCAGCCATTTAAAAGTAAATTTTAAAACATAATAGTTTATATAATGTATTTGTATTATTCTGTGATGTTTTAAAATTTTGTTTTGACAAAAACTTACTGTTTCTCTCATTAAAAGTGATAACTGCTCCTCACAGAAAAGTCAGTAAGTATTAAATGCTCATACTCTGCCTGCTCTGCACCTTTTTTTCTCTTCCATTAGGCACAATGCCTTGAGATGCGCCAGAATTATTCAGGTGCCCTGGAGACTGTGAACCAGATAATCGTGAACTTTCCAAGCTTCCTTCCCTCTTTTGTTAAGAAAATGAAATTACAACTAGCCTTGCAGGATTGGGACCAAACGGTTGAGACAGCACAATGGTTAAGTAATAAAAGTTGACACAAGTCTCTTTGGATTTGGTTATAATTTTGAGAAAAAGCGAAATCTATGTGAATTTTTTTCATAAGAGTTTTTAAATTTGATTGTTTTCAAACAGTGTGGAACCAAGAAAATACTTAAAGTCACACTGCTTTTAAACATTGAATTTATTGATTTACATAAATATTTGATTCCTGTTTTAAGACAGATACTCTCTTTAGGCAAACAGACCAATATCCCTGTGGTCATGAAGCTTATATTCAAGCGAGAGGAACCATATACTAAGCGTACCAAATAAGTATATTCTGTAGTATGTGTTAGAAAGTATAAGTGCTATGGGGGAAGGATAAACCAAGAAAGAGATGGGGAGTGTTGAGGAGTTCGGTCTTATGGGATGGTCATGGACGGCTGAGACCTTTGAACCATCTTCTAAAGAAGGTAAGGGAGTAAGCCATGCAGATGTTTGAGGGAAGACTTTGCAGAAAGAAGGAAAAGCAAATGCGGAGTCCCTGAGGTGGGAGCACATGTCATATGTTTGAGGAGTGGGAAGGAGTAAGAGAGGTGAGTAGGGTGTGAGGTCTGAGACAAAGGGTGGGAGTGAGCCCGTGCTAGATGATGAAGGGTCTTGTCAGCCATATAAGGATTTGAGGTTTTCTTCTGAAGCATGAGGTTACTGGAGGGTTTTGAGTAGAGGAATGCCATCATCTAAATTCTGTTTTAAAAGAATCACTCTGCCATGTGCAAAACAGACTGGGCGAGCAGGCAAAGGCAGAAGCAGGGAGAACCTTTTGAAAGCTGTTGCCATCATTGAGAAATGGTGGGGGCTGGCCCAGTATAGTTGTGGAAGTGCTTTGAGAAGTGATTAGAATCTGGGCCTGTAGCAATTTTGTTTAGGAGTAAGAGAAAGAATAGTTTAAGGTGATTCCAAGGTTTGTGGCCTGAACTACCAGAATAACAACAACAATGATGATAATGAACTGTTGTAAAGTGTTCAGAGTGCCTGGCTCATAGGAAGTGCTATCTATTTATTCCCAGGGTAACCCTAAGAGGAAGGTGCTATTAGTATTTCTGTTTTACAACTGAATAGACTAAGGTACAAAGAGGTTGAGAAGATTCTCCAAAGCCACACAGTTACTTAGTGGTGGAGTCAGGATTCAAATCCAGAGCACTCTAGTCCCAGACTCTGTGCTCTTACCCACTACTTGTACTAGAGGATGCAGTTTGCTTCAGCTGCACAGGATGATTATGGAAAAAGAAGGTTTCAGGGCAGGGAAGGAGTTTAGCCTTCAACATTGTAATTTCGAAATGCCTATGAGAAGTCAAAGTAGAGATGGATGTATGGGCAGGGAGCTGTATGTCTGAATCTGGAGTTCTCGAGAGAGGCCTAGGCTATAGCTAATATTTTGGAGTCACTGACACATAGATGTGATTTAAAGGCATGAGATCAAGAATAAATGTATTTGAGGCACAAATCAATACTTTCTAATGGATGAATTCATGTCACTTAATACTGAAATCACAGAAAAGTAAATTTCATAGGTAATACAAATATACCTTTAAAATCAGAATGTCTTAATAGAACTTCTCATGCAAACAATAGGCAAGATCCTTTCAAGATACAAATGAAGTATAAATTGCATAGAAAGTCACCTTTACTTCAGTGTGGATCAAGGTTTATAGTCTTAGAATCTTCAGAATAAGTGACTTGCAAGCATGTCTAACTTTCATCCATATCTGACAAAATATTAATGGCTATCTCAGGACCGAACATCTTGGTAACATCTTTGCCAAGATCATCTATCATTTATTATGAAGAATTTCAGATTTATGTAAAAGCAGACAGAATAGCATCATGAGGTACTCTTATCTGTTTCCTGCCCCCAGCTTCCATCACCACATGACTAAACCCCCGTTTGCTTCCTGGGTTTAATTTTCAGTTTGAAGCAAATTCAAAACTCTGCATCATTTCATTTGTAAATATCACAAGATGCATTGAAAAAATAGGATAATTCTTTTCCCTCTACAACATGACAATGTCATTATCACATATAAAAAATTAAAAATAGTTTTTTAATATCAAATATCCAGTGTTCAAATTACCAATAGTCTCAAATATTATGTTTTTTAAATAAATTACTTTTTAATCAGGATCCAAATAAGTCTACATATTGTGATTGGTTTATATCTTTAAAGTCTCTAGGCTCTCTCCCAGTCTCTGTAAGTTCTTTCTCACTCTTTCTTTCTCTCTCCCTTCCTATCTCTCTCCTTCCCCTCTTCCCTCTCCCTCCCTCCTTCTTCCTGCCTTCCTATTTCCCTGTTTCCCTTCTCTTTTTCTTCTTGCCTTCTTTTTAAGGTAAAGAAACCAGTGTTTTGTCCTGTAGCGTTTTCCATGATCTGGATTTTGTTGTTTGTCTGCCATGGTGTAGTACAACTTGTTGCTTTATCCTCTGTAGTTGGTGGTTGGATCTGGAGGTTTGGTTAAATTCACATTAAGTTTTATTGTTTTGGCAATTACTTCATGAGTGGTACTGTTGTGTTTCATCACAGTGACAGAATGTCTGCTTGTCTCTCTCTTTTTGTGGTATCAGCAGTTATTCATGCTCAATACCTAAGTGCTTGATTCTTAGGGATTATAGTAGGATTACATTTGAATTCTATCATTCTTTCTTTGTTTCTTAGCTAGAATACCTATAAAGAAAAACTTCTCATCTCCTGATTAGTTACTGAGTGGTGTAGTTCATATAAGAAAAATAGGATAAGGTGCTTAAGTCTTTTCCTTTATTTCCAGGTTTAAAAAAAAAATGCCAAGAATTCCTTAGCATCCTTCATTGGTAATTGATTAGTGGCCTAGGTTTGTTTGTTTTACATGCCATGGATTTAGATGAGTGCTTCTGGACATTTCAGTCATTATAATTGTACAGTCTTATCTCTGACTATTAGGAGCTTCTTCAAGTTGTTCTTAAGTCCTTTTGACGTGATCCTAGTAGTCTTTGATAGTTACTTTGCTATTTGGTATGACAAGCTGTCCAGGCTCATTTTGTGTATTACTTCCCCAAGTAGGTATCAGTCATTTGTCCAGGGCAATCTAATCTCTTTTAGTGTGAAATGATATTTGAAGGCCACAATTTGGGCACTAGTAATTTTTTGATGTATGTATCTGTCAAGATTTTTTTTTCTAGGCGCTGTGTGTGTGTGTGTGTGTGGTTTCTATATATTTTAAAAATATGTTTATATTTTGAGGGTGTTTTAAAAGTAAGAAATAGACTCATAATGTACTTTTAAACTTGTTTTTCTCTTTAAGAGAGTGTTCCATAGATATCATTTTATACTTATTCACATAGATACACCAAATTGTTTTTTAATAAACAGTATTTTTAGGGTACTTTTATACTCACAGCAAAATTAAACAGAAGGTACAGAGATTTCCCATACATTCCTGCCTCCACACATAGATAGTCTGCCTAATTATCAACATCTCCCACCAGAGTGGTACATTTGTTACAGTGGATGAACTTACATCATAGTCACCTAATGTCCCATCATTTATATTACAGTTCACTTTTGGTGTTGTACATTCTAGTGGTTTGGACAAATGTGTAATGACATGTATCCACCATTATAGTATGATACAGAATATTTCTACTTCCCTAAAAATTATCTTTATTGTGTATCCACTGTATATCCCTCCATCTCCCCAACTCCTTGCAATCACTGCTCTTTTTACTGCCTTTATAGTTTTGCCTCTTCCAGAGTGTCTATAATATAGAATAATGCAATATGTAGCCTTTTCAGATTGGCTTCTTTCATTTAGTATTATGCATTTAACTTTCTTCCATGTCTTTTCATGACTTGATAACTCATTTCTTTTTAGTGCTGAATAATATTTCATTGTTTGGATGTACCATAGTTTATCCATTGAAGGACATCCTGATTGCTTCCAAATTGTGGCATTTATGAATAAAGCTACTATAACCTTGTGCAGGTTTTTGTATGGGCATCAGTTTTCAACTCCTTTGGATCAAATACCAAGGAACATAATTGCTGAATCATATGGTAGGAGCATATTTAGTTTTGTAAGAAACTGCCAAACTATCTTCCAAAGATGTTATACCATATTATATTCCCACCAGCAATGAATGAGAGTTTCTCTTGCTTTAAAACATCTGCATCAGCATTTGATGTTGCCAGTGTTCTGGATTTTGGCCATTCTAATGGGTTTCTAGAGGTATCTCATTGTTATTTTAATTTTAATTTGCATTTCCCTGGTGATATGACGTGGAGCATTTTTAAATATGCTTATTTGCAGTCTGTATATCTTGTTTGGTTAGGTGTCTATTAAGGTCTTTGGCCCATCTTTTAATTGGTTGGTTGTTTTCTTATTCTTTGGATTAAAGAGTTCTCTGTATATTTTGGAAAACCATCCTTTATCAGGTATATCTTTATCTGATAAATATTTTCTCCCAGTCTGTGGCTTGTCTTTCACAGAGCAGAAATTTTTAATTTTAATGAAGTGCAGCTTATCACCTCTTTCTTTCATGAACTATGCCTTTTGTGTTGTATCTAAAATGCCATCATCAAACCATAGGCCATCAGATTTTCTCCTGTTTTATCTTCTAGGAATTTTATAGTTTTATGTTTTACATTTAGCTCTGTGATCTATTTCAGATGGATTTTTGTGAAGAAGGTGAGGTCTGTATCTATATTCCTTTTTTCCATGTGGATGTCCAGTTTTTCCAGTGCCATTTATTGAAAAGAGTGTCTTTTCTCCATTGCATTGTCCTTGCTCTTTTGTCAAAGATCAGTTTACTATCTATGTGGGTCTATTTCTGTGATTTCTACCCTGTTCCATTGACCTGTTTGTTCTTTCACCAATACCACACTACTGTCTTGATTACTGAAGCTTTATAGTAAGTTTTGAGGTCAACTAATGTCAGACTTCTAAATTTGCTCTTTTCTTTCAATAGTATATTGTTGTTCTGGGTTTTTTCCCACTCTGTATAAACTTTAGGATCAGTTTGTCAATATCCACAAAATAACTTGCTGGGATTTTGATTGGGATTGCATTGAATGAGTTTATAGATCAAATTGGGAAGAACTAACATCTTATATTGTCTTTGCATCCATGACATGGAATATCTCTCTCTTTATTTGGTTTTTCTTTGATTTCTTTTGTCAGAATTTTAAAATTTTCCTCATAGACATCTTGCACATATTTTGTTAGATTTATATGTACCTAAGTATTTTACTTTAAGGAGTGCTAATGTAAATGTTACTGTGTTTTTAATTTCATATACCGTTTGTTCATTGCTAGCACATAGGAAAGCAGTTGATGTTATGTATTAACCTTATAGCCTACAATCTTGCTATAATCACTTGTTGATTCCAGGAGGTTTTAAAATTGATTCTTTTAGATTTTCTACATAGATGTTCCTGTCATCTGTGAACATCTATGTATTTCTTCCTTTTCCTAATCATTTTAAAACTGAGTAGCAATCTGTGAATTGAAAACACAAATAATTTATTTAATCTCTCCCCATTGGTATACACCTAAGCTGTTTCCAATTTTTCAGTGTTCAGTATAGTGCAGTGTGCACACACGCATACACACATACCTCTTTGAACACAGGTAGGACTATATATGCAGAGAAGTTTCCCAAAGGAGAGATTGTTGAATCCAAGATACTGTATTTGTTAGGGTGGGCTAAGCTGCTACAAAAGTAGATCTAAACATATAATGATTCAGTATAATAGAAGAATGTTTTCCCATATGTAACTGTTTTAGGTAAATGTTAGAAGTGATCAGGCAGCTTTGCTCCACACTGTTTTTAACAGACCTAGACTCCTTCCATCTTGCAATCCTGCCATCTCCTAAGACCTCATAACAGCTGGCAGAAAGGGAAAGATAATGTAGAGAAGTCATTCCACTTTTTATAAAAGCCCAGGCCCAAAAATTGAATGTATTATTTTATTTCACGTTGACCACCTCTAAATGCAAAGATGTCTGGGAAGTGTTGACTAGCCACATGCCCAAGCAAATAAGGAGAGAATGGATTTAAGGAGACAAATTGTAGTCTCTGCCTCAAGTATATAAATTTAAAATTTTGATAGGCACTGCCACATTGCTCTAAGAAATCATACTAATTTACACTCCTACCAGTAGTCGATTGAATGTTCCCTTACCTTATCCTCACCAATTCTGGCCATTTTCAGTGTGTGTGTGTGTGTTTTTGTTTGTTTTTTGTTTTTTTTTCTAAGCCATCTGAAACAGAGGTGTCTTATTTTTATTTTCATTTATTTTATTGTATTGAGATTGAGCAACTTTTCATATGCTAAAAGCTCTTTTCTTTGGTATATAACTGGTTCTAAATATGTTTTTTTTTTTTTAAGTGAGCCTACTCTCTCCTTTTTGATGGACTCTGATAATTTTTATCGCAAGTTCTCCATCATGGTTTTTGGTTTTTTGTTTTTGTTTTTTTGAGACAGAATCTTGCTCTGTTGCCCAGACTGGAGTGCAATGGCATTATCTTGGCTCACTGCAAGCTCGGCCTTCTGGGTTCAAGTGATTCTTATGCCTCAGCCTCCCGAGTATCTGGGATTACAGCCACCCATCGCCACACCCTGCTAATTTTTTTGTATTTTTAGTAGAGACAGAGTTTCGCCATGTTTCTCTTATAACAGTTTTGTTGGCTCTTTTTTTTTGTTCTTGACTGTCATAATCAATTTACAAAATAATAAAAAAGAAACTGTAGAAGATTTTGGTTTGAATTACATTAAATTTGTAGTCATTTGTGGGAAAAAAATTTTTCTTAACCAAAAATGAGCATTATTATATCAGGCCGCTATTGGTGTATAGCAAACAACCACAAATGTCAGGACATATAATAATAAGTATTCTTTCCTCACATTTTTGTGGGTCATCAAGGGTCTGCTGATCTCAGGCAGGGCTTGGCTGGGGCCCTGCTTCAGTTCAGATCCAGCTGGGTGAGTGTGGCACATCATTGCAGTTTGGACTCTTGTCACCTCCAAGAGTGTTTTCCCCCGGACTCACAACAAGTGGCAGCCGCTACTCAGAGGGAATTCTTCTTATACTGATAGCAGGTGCAAGAGAACAAGCAGAAGTATGCAGTGCCTCTACAATTTAGGCTGGTACACTGCTATTCCTGCCCACATTCCATTGGCCAATATAAGAAAAATGTCCAAGTCCCTAGTCAAGAAGCAGTAGGGTACACTCCAACTTTTGTAGTTAGTTACATGGCAGAAGGCACGTACTCAGGGAGGGTTAAAAAACTGGAACCAGTAATTGTGATATGTACCACATCATCCATGATAAGAGAAGTCTAGGGCGTTACCTTTTTGGTTCAGTTCTTTTGAAAAATGTCCCTGAGTACAGTTTCATAGGAATTTTATAGCTTTTGCATGTTTCTTAAGTTTATGCTTGTTATTTTTTTCTTTTTGCTTTTTGTTCCATTTATTAATAGGATTTTTTAATGTAATATTTTCTCATTTGTTTTTATCACATAGGAATCTGTTGTTGTGAATAACATTAGTAGGTATTGTAATGTTTGACCCAGCTTTGCATTCCTGGAATTCCTGTAATAAATCAGCCTGGTTAAAGTGAATTATTCTTTTACTATGCTGTTGTATATAGTTAGCTAATACTTCATTTAGGATTGCCACAAGATTTAATGAGACTAGTATAATCTATTCATATCTCTTAAAAACATATTACAAATTAAATTCCAGAGACTTTTATTTGTTTAAATAATAAAGTTGATAAGTTTCACAAAGCAGATATCATTTTACTAATGAAAATTACTTATTTTGATCAGTGGAATAGTGAGGCAAGCAAACCAACTTTTCATGCCCTCAAATAAAAGAAAATATATAAATTTATTTTGACATTAACTAAATTGTTTTCCTGCAGGTTGCTGCTCCAAGATAGCCAAAATGTGGAAGCACTGAGAATGCAGGCACTCTACTATGTGTGTAGGGAGGGGGATATAGAGAAGGTAAGTGGCATTGTATTATTTTAGTTTCCTATATTAAAAAATATATTTCATTACACATACACACCCACATACACACACACACGTGTGTGCATGTGCATATACATTAAAGCCTTGAAGTTCTCTTTTAGACTATATGTCATGGTAGTTTTTAGTTGATTATGAGACTATACCTTAACAAAGAAGTCAGCTTCTAAAATCTATTAGTAAAGCAAAAATATTATACGATTAACATTACCCTTGAAAATCCCTTAAATCATTAATTATAGTATATATGGCTTTCTGTATGAAACTCCTGTGTATGATTAATGTAACCAGTGATACTAGATATGAAAAAATATGTATGCAAAATGTAATTTATAGTATATTTACAATTTAACTGAATTTGCGAAAATTAAATGGGCTTAGGATAAAATCCCATTGTACCTTATAATAAAGTATATCTGTTTCTGTAGTAGTGAACACATTGACTATAGATTGGATCATGGAGTGCCAAACTCTAATCTGAAGGAAATAGTATTAGTATAACATGTAGTAGATTTGCATTGTGTTTAGTGTGGTTAAATTGGTTAATGTGACAGTGCCTGATAGATACTTCAGTAAATACTAGGAGTATCTTAGTAGGGGTAAATTTTCCAGGCATTGAAATTACTTGTACTAAGTACCGTAATAATTTTTTCTATTCTAGAAAATATTTTGATTATAAACCAGTCTATAGAGGCAGTTGAAGGGCTGATCTCATATAATTTGTAAATACATTATCATTTGTATTTCATTTGTGTCATGAATTAACTGTTGGAGGGGGAGCTGGGCATGTACAGTTAATGAAATATTATGGGTGTCTTTGCCTATCCAAAGGTTTCCATTCAATAACAAGTATTAAAGAAACACATTCTAAAACACATTTATAATTACTGAGTTTGTTAGAACCTTAAATATGTTTTATAACATATAATCATCCATTGGAGGAGGAGGAATATATAAAAGCAAAGGTCTTTTAAAATACTAGTCGGGTTATGCTTTGTTAGCATATATGTGCATGTATTATGTTGTTTTTACTTAGTGTATTTTAAAGTTAATACCAGTTGCTTTTGTTTTAGGCTTCCACCAAGCTGGAAAACTTGGGAAATGCATTGGATGCCATGGAACCACAGAATGCTCAACTTTTCTATAACATTACACTTGCCTTCAGCAGAACTGTGAGAGTGCCTACCATGTACCAGAGCTCTGTTATCTATAGTAGAGGGCATAAAATAAGTGGAAAAGGTGGAAGCAGGGAAGAGCATATGGCCTAGAGTGCAAATATGTATTTAAATATATGACATACTCCTAAGAAAGGCAGTTTAGAGGAGATGTGGTTTCCAGCTATAAGAAGCCCTGATGGAGGCTTCGTGGAGGAAATGCCACTTATTGATCTTTTAAGCATAGCCAAGTGCCTTCCAGGCAAAGGAAATAGAAGGTGGTTTATTTTCATCAGAGCATAGATTTATGACCAGGATTGCTCTTAGCTTTTGTTTTTTAAAACTATTTTTAAAAAGTTTTAAAGTGTATAAAAGACCATTTTGGTGGAGGAAATGGTTGGTAGCTTATTTTTTTAAAAACAATAGGAAAGAAATGTTTTTATTATAAGCTCCCAGTAAAAAGAAGGTAATCAAGAATGAAATAGAAATATACAGTAGAATCTCGAAATCAATACAAGGAATGACAATATTGAAAAGTTCATTAAACTAAGAAGGTTAAAATAATTAGCAAGCATAAAGTTGAAAGAAAAAAATAAAGGATATTAATTGTTAAATGACATGACTATACTTAATTTTCTTATTTAAAAACAAAGATATCAGATTGTGTAAACTTTAGAGGAAGAAAACTCCGTGCTATAACGAAACTTTGAATTAAGGAGGTATTTACCTTTTTCACTTATCATAGTCCTAGACACATTATTTCAATTACTTTTTTACTAAGCTTATGAAAATTATATAAGTTGGTTCAAACATTTGAATAAGTATTTTACTATTAAAGATTGTTGTCTTGAAAAGTTATGTACTTATTCTAACAACACTGCTATTTCTTGAAATTTTTTTCAAGAAGATTCTAAGGCATGATCTTTTAAAATATTCTCACTGGTGGCATAGCTAGTGTTTAGGGGGAAAACAGATCCTAGTCCTAGTTTTTTATTCAATAAGAAAAAACATACGTATATTATACACGTATACACACACACATATACACATGTAACCATAAAATAATGGTTTTCTTGTTTATAAAACAGTCATGAGACAGCTTGGAAAAGGAGTTCAAAAAAATATGTTTATATAGTGACATCATTAGAAGTGTACTTTTCATACTAGTTATTTTGTAAAAGCATTATGTTCATTAGGATGTATAAGTTCTGATAGAATATAAACTCTTGATGCATTGTGTAGATAATAGGAAAGTTTTATTTTTCCTTAATTATTATTTTTTTTCTTTTTCATCACTGCTGTGAAGTACAAATAATATATATATTTAGAAAAAATAATCCTTCAGTCTTGGTAGAAATGTTTGACTTTGAAATCTTACATAATCTTTTTTTCTTTTTAGTGTGGACGTAGTCAACTCATTCTTCAAAAAATTCAAACGTTACTTGAGAAAGCTTTTAGTTTAAACCCTCAGCAATCAGAATTTGCTACAGAACTTGGATACCAAATGATTTTACAAGGAAGAGTTAAAGAGGCACTGAAGTGGTATAAGACCGCCATGACACTTGATGAGACTAGTGTGTCTGCCCTAGTTGGTATGACAACTGTTTTCATAAATATTTATAATACAGATACAAGTAGCAATTGCTTTTAACTTGCCATTAGAGAAGAACACAAGTATTTTATGGTTTTCTAAACTTAAATTGTTCTCTACTGCCCAGATTCGAAAAAGTCATGTCTTTAAAAATAAAATTTTTAATTCACAAATAATATCTTGAGAGAACAGATTTATATAAGGTGGTTCCTATAAATTATGAATTCTTCAGTAAATGATTTTATAAGGTCCAAGGCTACCCATTTTATTTTTTTTTCACTGTTTTCATTTTCTTTCTTTCTGTTGTTTTTAATCTAAAATGTTAAAGTATTGTGATGGGGGAAAATGTGTTTTATTAATGTTGTCATGTTAGCTTGAAGAGTGCATGCCTGAATTGGTGTGGACTTTGACTGTCTTTCTCCTGTTTGATTTTAGGATTTATCCAATGTCAGCTGATAGAAGGGCAATTACAGGATGCAGATCAGCAGCTAGAATTTTTAAATGAAATTCAGCAGTCCATTGGAAAATCTGCGGTACAGTATTTTATCAGATGGTCGATGCTAGCTGTTTATAAAATATGAAATTATAAATCAGTCTTATTGTTTTGTAATGGCTGGAAAGCACTAGTGTACACTAATTTTAATATGTAATTGAATTTATTAATTTACCTCCATGCAAAATGAAACTTTATTCTTCTGAATGATTCTAAAAGTCTATTCAAGCTAATACTTGAGTTTGAACAAATAATTGCGTATCAGTAGCACATTATATGCATTTGAAATCTGAGTAGAAATAAATGGCTTTATAGCTAAATGGAATAATTTATGAAAACTACTTATTTTCTAGGAATTAATCTATTTACATGCAGTTCTTGCCATGAAGAAAAATAAACAACAAGAAGAAGTTATTAATTTGTTAAATGATGTCCTGGACACTCATTTTTCACAAATTGAAGGTTTGCCTCTTGGCATACAGTATTTTGAAAAGCTAAATCCTGATTTCTTGTTGGAAATTGTTACAGAATATCTGAGCTTCTGTCCAATGCAGGTAAGTAATTATGGGACTTACTTTCAAGGATGCATTTACATGATGTTTTATGAAAGAACTTAAAAGTTTTCTTTGATGCATTAGACTATATCGGCATCTTAAAATGGTAGTATTTGTATCTATGTTAGTTGAAATTGCTTTTAATCAGACTGTTTTTAGTAATGACTGCTGTCAACTACTGAAAGTATTGGTTTGCAGATATTCATTTGTATTTCATAAAATCTTAAAATCTTCAGTTTAAAGAAATATTAAAAGTCATCTAATTCAGACACCTACATTATATTTGCATCCAGTCTGTAACATCACTGTCAAGTGCCTATCCCACATCTGGACATACTTAGAAATGAAGTTCTTATCATATAACTATGATTGTTAGCCTGTATTTCCTGTGTTAAGTCAAACTCTGCTTTTGGTTTAAAAAAAAAAAAAAAAAAAAGGACCATTTACTGGTCCTCCTTCTGCTCCTTGGATTGACATAGAGCAAGTCCAGTTGCTTAGAGCAAGGATCATTCCTCATTCATACACAGACCTTCAGATATTGGCAATTAGTTTTCATGTTCCACTAAACAACTCCAGGTTTCCAGCCATTTATTTTTTATATGAAATAGTTTTGAGAATTCTGTTTGTGAATCTGATGATATTCTTTATTTTGTCTGTTCCTCTCATTAAGCTCACTATTCCAGATGTGGATTTGACCTGCAAGAACTAGAATAGACCTTTTCCTCCCTTATTCCGGAAGTCCATCCAACTTTCTTTTTATAAATCACATTACATTAATTACCTCTCTTGAATCAACAGTTAATTAAAAACTTTCAGTCTCTTGTTGTACCTTTGGACGCAAATGTAGGACTCTACATTTATTCTATGAAATTTTATCTTTTCAGATTCATCTCATGAAATGAATTCAGATTCATTCCATGTTATCATATCCATTCCATGTTATCATATCCATTCCATGTTATCATATTCCTTGTGGATCATGATTGTCACCTATTTTAAATGGATCTTTATTGTCATCTGTCATCTGCCTTATCTAGCTCTGCGATAACTGTTACTATAATGTTCTCTTCCAAGTTTTGAGTAGACCTGAAGATAAAACCCTATGTTGTACTACCAGAGAGTTCTTTCCAAATTGATGTGGATTTATTAGTCAGCACTCTTATTACAGATAGTAAGCAGATACAGACGTCCTAACTTTACTGTATTCAGCTCACATTCAACACAAGGATATCAGGGCAGGCACTATCAAGCATTCTATTGCTGAAAGCAAACTTCTTAGCATTCTCCCTGATCTACAGCTTTGGTAACTGTGTTAACATGGGGAATAAGGAAAATGACCTTCCCTTAGGGAACCCATATAGCCTTTTCGATTATCGTGTCCTTTTCTAGGCTTTCATTGCTATTTATTTTTTAAACTTAAACCCTCAGAGAATTGTACCTGGGATTGACCTCAGACTCCCCAGTCATAATCCATTTCACTTGCTTGGAAGTTGGAATACGTTTTTTTCGGTATTAATCTAGTATTCTGGATTCATTCTACGAATGTTTATAGAGTACCTAGCACTCTACTTGGAGCTGGGGAAATACCCATGTAAAACAAACTACATTCCTTTCCCCTGAGGCATGTATTCCAGCGGGAGGAGACAGATAATATAATGAAGTCAATTGTATACTATGTTTAGAAAATGACAGGAGAAAATAATAGAGCATGGTGGGGTGATGGTGATTTTAGATACAGTGGTCAGGATAGGCCTCATGAAGAGGGTAAGATCTGAACAAAGACTTAAAAATAGGGGTGTGTGTGTGTGTGTGTGTGTATATATATATAAAACTAATATATATATATAAAATGAATAGTGTATATAACGAATAGTATGTGTGTGTATATATATGGGAGTTTATATATATACTTCTTATATACATATGGGAGTTTATTAAGGAGTATTAACTCACACGATCACATTGTCCCACAGTAGGCTGTCTGTAAGCTGGGGAGCAAAGAAGCCAGTCCTAGTCCCAAAGCTGAAGAACCTGGAGTCTGATGTTCAAGGGCAGGAAGCATCCAGCATGAGAGAAAGATGTAGACTTGGAGGCTAAGCCTGTCTAGTCTTTTCATGTTTTTCTCCCTGCTTTATATTCTGGCCATGCTGGCAGCTGATTAGACAGTGCCCACCCAAATGAGGGTGGGTCTGCCTTTCTCAGCCTATTGGCTCAAATGTTAATCTCCTTTGGCAACATCCTCACAGACACACCCAGAATCAACACTTTGCGTCCTGCAGTAAAATCAAGTTGACAGTATTAACCATCACAGAACATGTGAAAATATGGTAGAGTGTTTCGGACAATGGGAGCAGCTGGTACAGAAGCCCAAAGGGACTCGAGGAGACAAATGTGGCTAGGGCAGGGTGAGGAGGAGGAGAGTAGTCAGAGATGAGGTTCCCAAGGAGACGAGCCCAGGTAGGGCCATAGCAGTTCTTATAACTCCTTTGGCTTTAATTCTGAGTACAATGGGATACAATGGGGAGTCACCAAAAGGCTTCCAGCATGATGCAAGTCAACACTTTAACCCAGTGTTTTAATGGATTTCTCTATCAGATGTGCTGAGAATAAACTGTAATAGAACAAGAAATAATGCATTAAGTGGTAGTTGGGTCTCTAGTTCAACTAGACATCCTATTTTCCTTTACCAGGAAATTCTGTTTTCCTTTACCAGCATGATAGAAAGTAATCAGCGTATGTGATTCTATTTTCATAGGGAAATATGAGAAAGGCAGAATTGTCTCTTTAGCTCTGTTCCTACTTCTTTGACCCTTTTATAGACATTGTTTTGTTTAGAATTTTAGTTGAACAAATGATATCTTAAAGATTGTCTGCATAACTATTTTTTCTATGATTGCACATTGAAATTGTTTGCAGTAAAATGATGGTTCTCAATAACTCATTCTTAGCAGGTGACAAAGAACATTATCAGAACCTCACCATCACTTACACTTTCACTATTTTTACTTAGGCTGAAAAAAATACATATTTTTAAACTATTTGCTGTGTATCTATTATTGTGCAAAGAAGCATAAAAATCTTATCTTCAAGACACATAAAAACCCTTAGGCCTATAAAAGAAGCAAAACTAAATAAGAAACTACCAGTAGAACTGTATAGGTATTATAGAGTGTTAAATTTTATTATATAGATAATATGTGAAGAATTTAAAGAAATTGAAGTATTCTAGGCAATAGTATCATATTCTGATTATCTTTTTGAGCGATACATTGTGTGTGTGTAAGTTGTAGCACTTTCTTGTTAGTAATAATGGCTCGTTATAGGAGTGATTTTCCATAAGAAGGCACAGTCCAGTTAAAGATCTTTATGTGTCAGGGGGCGTGGGGTGGAGAGGATCAGCCTCATATAAAGAAACAGCCGTAGTAAGGCAAAGCAGGAGGGATGAACATTTTATATTTAAATTCTGATATCACAGTACTAAACTTGTGATTGGATGACCATTGGATAAAGGTTGGTTGGGTAGACAGCCATTATAAGAATAAGAAACAGTGAAAAGAATTAAGCAGTGTTCTAGTATCACTTTAATTATCATACTCATTATTAATTGAAAGGAAAACTTTGAGGGTCTAAAACATGCCAGGCTGAAGAGCGGGGAATGTAAAGGTATGAGACATTTAGTTTAATATAGTGAGCGTTCTACCTTCTGTTTACCAGTGGGGGAAATCTGAATTCTTTAAAAACTGGCTTCACAGTACTCTAGGGGATAATGAGAGTAATTGAATTGAGCAAATCACAAGGCATATCTAGAATTTGAACACTTACTGCCTTGACTGTGTCAATTCTAGCAAGAAACTCTACCTCTCAGTTATCTTTCCTTTAACAGATATATTTATCTGATAAAAGTTTTGAACAGATATACTCACTTGATATGTTATCCATTTAGTAATTGTATAATAGTTTCATAATTATTTTGCTGAATAAGAGCCATTATTTGTATTGTGTGTTCATAGATCCCAGGGAAATAAATTAGTATTAGTTAAGTCATAGTAAAGATATTAGGAAATAAGTGAAATCAAAGAAATTTTAGAAAAATATGTATAGTTTGGTTAGTTATACTAAAATTAATATATGTTTATTTTTAGCTAAATATTATTTTACACTTATAAAATGATCTGCTGATTTGTTTTGTTTAGCCTGCAAGTCCTGGGCAACCTCTTTGTCCACTTCTCAGGCGTTGTGTCTCAGTCCTGGAGACCGTAGTAAGAACTGTTCCAGGTCTTCTACAAACTGTCTTCCTAATAGCAAAAGTGAAATATTTGTCAGGTAGAGTATACCTTAAAAACTTTTAACCTTTTTATTCTGATGTTGATAAAAACAAGTGTGATTAAATTAAGCACTCTGTATATAAGAGAATAGTCACATAACATGTACATTTTGTATATGCATAGATAAGTAATTTTAATCCAAAATAGAATTGCATAACTTACTATTTAATCCTTTAAAAATTACTATAAACTTGTGTGGCTTAAGTGAATTGCTGGGAAAATGCAGTTGTACCACTTTAAAAAAAGTCTGTCAGAAATTACTGGAAACTAGCATTAAGATTTTACAGTCGTTAATCCATGGTTGTGTTTTTACTGGTATAACCAAATGCAACATTTGCCAGATTTCAGGCCCTAATGAAAAGTACTGAGTAATTCTTGTTTAGTTTCTGTGAATAGTTATGGATAGCTTAAAATAAAAATGACTCAGTTATAACCTTAGTTTTCTAAGGCACAGACAAATACATGACTTTACACATAGAAATAGACCATCATGGCAGGGCACGGTGGCTCACACCTGTAATCCCAGCACTTTGGGAGGCCAAAGTGAGCAGATTACTTGAGCCTGGGAGTTCAAGACCAGCCTGGGCAACATGGTGACACCTCATCTCTACAAAAAAATACAAAAATTAGCTGGGCTTGGCAGCACGTGCCTGTAGTCCCAGCTACTCAGAAGGCTGAAGTGGGAGGATCACCTGAGCCCAGAGAGGTTGAGGCTGCAGTGAGCCAGGATCACGCCACTGCACTTCAGTGTGGGTGAGGGGAGTGAGACCCTGTCTCCAAAAAAAAAAAAGACTGAGCCTGGCGCCGTGGCTCACGCCTGTAATCCCAGCACTTTGGGAGGCAGAGGTGGGCAAATCACGAGGACGAGGTCAGGAGATCGAGACCATCTGGCTAACATGGTGAAACCCCGTCTCTACTGAAAATACAAAAAAATAGCGAGGCATAGTGGCGGGCGCCTGTAGTTCCAGCTGCTCGGGAGGCTGAGGCAGGAGAATGGCGTGAACCCGGGAGGCGGAGCTTGCAGTGAGCCGAGATCGCGCCACTGCACTCCAGCCTGGGCGACAGAACAAGACTCCGTCTCAAAAAAATAAAAATAAAATAAAAATTTAAAAAGGCCATCATATCATGCTTGTCTATATGTACCTTTGCCAACCGAATGCTATAAAAGTAAATAAAGTTTGTAAAACTGTAAGAGCAGAAACCAGCTTAAAAGGTTTTTTCATAAAGTTATTTCCTGTTATATAATGGAGTGATGAGATTGCCTTTACTGTTTCTTTGGACCTCTGTTTTCTTTATTTTTTAATTTTTTATTTCAATTTTTTATTTGTGTTGGGTACAAATAGTTTTTGGTTACATGGATGAATTGTATAGTGCTGAAGTCTGGAATTTTAGTGCACCCATCACGTGAGTACTGTACATTGTACCCAATATGAAGCTTTCTATCTCACACCCTCTTCCCATCCTGCCTCTTCTAAGTCTCCAACGTCCACTATATCATTCTGTTTGCCTTTATACCCATAGCTTAGCTACTACTTATAAGTGAGAACATAACAGTATTTGGTGTTCCATTCCTCAGTTACTTTATTTAGAGTAATGGCCTCCAGTTCCATCCAGGTTGCTATAAAACACATTATTTCTTTTTTTTTTTTTTTTTTTTTTTACGCAGCTAAGTAGTATTCTGTGGTGTATATATACCACATTTTCTTTATCCACTCATCGGTTGATGGGCACTTATGTTGGTTCTATATCTTTGCAGTTATGAATTGTACTGCAATAAACATACACGTGCAGGTGACTTTTTGATATGATGACTTCTTTTCCTTTGGATAGATATCCAGTAGTGGGATTGCTGGATTGAATGGTAAATCTACTTTCTACTACTTTGAGAAATCTTCATACTATTCTCCAAAGAGGTTGTACTAATTTACATTCCCACCAGCAATGTATAAGTGTTCCCTTTGACCACATCCATGCCGTCTTTTTTTTTTTTTTGCCTTTGTAATAGTGGCTGTTCTGGCTGTGGTAAGGTGGTCCCTAACTATAGTTTTAATTTACATTTCCCTGATGATCAGCAATGTTGAGCATTTTTTTAAATGTTTGTTGGCCATCTGTGTATCTTCTTTTGGGAAATGTCTATTCATGTCATTTGCCCACTTTTTAATGGGATTATTTTTTTCTTGATGATTTGTTTGGATTCCTTATAGATTGTGGAAATTACAGACTTCTGTTTTAGCTATTAAAAACATTTAGATGATGACAGAGGGTGGTTTTACCTCTAAAATATTTCAGTTGTAAGAAGTAATACTAATACCTTCTGATTGAATTGTACCATTAAACCACAGGATATTTCAGCTTTTCTCCTAATTGGAAGGGGTATCACCCACTATATAATTAGACTGGGACTTTGATTCCTATAATTTATTAAGTGTTTATTTTATATTGTGAAAATTTATATGAGTAAGTCACAATCTAGTAATACTTAATCGTTAAAGTCTCTAGTCATGAAAATTTCTTATATTAATCCCATTTTTAAGAAGAACAGTCTTACATAAGAATGATACAATGGACTTTGGGGACTTAGGGGAAAGGGCAGGAAGAGAGTGAGGGAGGGATAAAAGACTGTATACATTGGATACAGTGACTGGGTGATGAGTGCACCAGAATTTCAGAAATCACCACCAAATAACTTATTCATGTAACCAAATACCGCCTGTTCCCCAAAAACCTATTGAAATAAAAAATACAATTTCTAGTAACCAAAAGTTAAAAAAAGGAAGAGCACCCTTAAATCATGTGAAATACTGCTAGCATGTGTCTAAATAGTAGCATTTTTGCTAAATTGCCAACTGAAATGACTTCTGACACCAACTAGTTGGAGTTGGGCCAAACATCACAGGTTAAGGGCACAGTCTTCCATAAAATTGCCCTCACTTCAGACACCAGCCACAGATTTGGGCATTCCTAGAGCCTCCTGTGCTTTTGACTAGCTGCAAATGTGGAGGTCCCTCAGTTTCATTCATTTACTAGAATGAATTACAGAACTCAAGAAAGCACTAGGCTTAAAATTACAGTTTTATTATAGCAACAGGATACTAACCCAAATCAGCAACAGGAAAAGATGCACAGGGTGAGGTCTGATAGGTTCCCAAATGTAAAGCTTCTGTTGTCCTCTCCCCATGGAGTCAGGAGATACCACTTCCTGACATGTCGATGTGTGATAATCAGAGTATTAGCATCCAGGGAAGCTCACCAAGGTTTGGTGTCCATAGCTTTTATTGGGATTTCATTAAGTAGACATGGATTAAATCATTGGCCATATGATTGAATTCAATCTCCAGTCCCCACCGACTGATAATGTGGCTCTAAGCTCCAACCCACTAATCACAGGGTTGGTCTTTCTGGCACAGCCAGCCCCCATTTCAAGTCTTATCTTTGGCATAAACTATCTAGGGGCGCACCATAAGTCTCCTCATTAGGATAAACTATCAGGGTCCATAAAGAGTAATACAGACATCCCTAACATGAGGGAAATTCCAAGAGTTAGAGACTCCTTCCGGGAACCCAAGACAAATGCCAGTCAAATGCTTTATTACACAGAACTCTGACAAAGACAGATACACAGGACTGAAATGTCTTTCAGTTTCACTCAAGGGAAATTGCACTGCTCTTAGAAAGAGTTGGTGTTGATCTCTGGTGACGTGGTCTATTTTCCTCAACAGTAATGACCCACTTCTCATTTTTAAATATTTAGTATCCTTCTAAATATTTTAAATATTTCAAAATATTTTAAATATTTAGTTTCCTACCCTACATATCCATCTCCTCACCCTTAAAAGAAACAAAGATTCTCATTTCTGTTACTCATACAGTACTCATTTTCTTCAGTCTCTTACTTGCAAATCTTAATTCTCTATGCACTTTGTCCTGTTAGTACAACCTCTTTCTTCAAATTATCGCCTTAAGCCTTCTCCTTCCTAAGATAATTTTCACACAAATTTATTATGCCTAACTTTTCCTTTTTTTACCTGTGCAGTTTTGAGTGTTGGATTGTATCACAATAAATCAAGAATCTAGCATCGTTAATTATGCTTGACGTTTGATTGCTAAACTTTGATGCTATGTTTAGTAAGTTATTATGCTGTCTCAGCCAGTTAGTTTTCTGTTAATCCTCCGTCTCTGAGAAGAACATTTTCAGTCTCAGTGCATTTCTATTACCAGTAAGTTCAGCCTTATTTTGCTGACATCAGGTGAGGTTGAGGGGCATAATTCGACAGAAAATCATTTAGGCTGTCTTCTTCCCCCATTCTCCTAGCAAGGTTGAATGGGGAGTTGTTCTACTTACATCTTCTTAAGGCCCATTTATGAGGTGACTAAGTGCAGATCAGTGTGGGTTACATCATGAGAAACTTCTAAGACTTAGAATCAATGCAATGTTTTCCTCTGAAGAGCCTCTTCTTACCACATCTATCAGCCCAAGGTCAATTCCTCGATTCCTGTCACTTTAATCTTGATTATTTCCTTCTATTTTAAGACTCCCAGATATATAACTGGCATTATTTCAGTTGGTATTTAAAGGTATTTTAAATCTATAACTCATATTTCTGAATCTCTGAAGTATATCCGTAGGCCTTTTTTGTTATTTTATGTGTAGTAGTAATAGAATTTTTGACCAAGAATGATTACTAGACTAATATGCTCTTTGTTAACGTGACACTACAAAATTCTAGCTATTTAAATGAAATGTCTTTGTTATGCATTATTTATTTTAATGAAATTATAAATAAAACCTTTTTTTTTTGGACAAGGAAAATAAAGGTCGGTTTATTGGCCTCTCAGTAACGCCAGTGCTTGGCTCTCATCCTTTCCTGCTTTCCCTGGCTTGCTCATTAGGATCAAGGGCTTGCCTGACTTGCAGGTGTATTCATTCATGTGGACTAGAAGGAAGCTAACTAGTGCAGATGGAATTAAACCATGGCCTATGAACAGCAAACTTTAAGTTTACAAACACTAGGGCTCTCCGTAAACTAAACAGTCTTCTTCCTCTTGCCTCTCAGATCTCCATTTCTTAATCATTTGAATTATAACAATGCATTGTTTTTCTTATTAGGTGATATTGAAGCAGCTTTTAATAACCTTCAGCATTGCTTAGAACACAATCCCTCTTATGCCGATGCTCATCTGCTGCTAGCTCAGGTTTACTTGTCTCAAGAAAAAGTCAAATTGTGTTCTCAGTCTCTTGAACTTTGTCTGAGCTATGATTTTAAGGTAAGTATTCCAGACTGAAGTGGATAAGACATGTCACCCTCCTTGAAAGCTTACATATTCAAGTATTTTGTGTTTTAGCCTGTAGTATTTTGCTAACAGTTGCATGCTTAATGGAAAAAAAAATTGAGCTCACAAGCAGTAGGAGGAAAAATTGAGGCAACACAGGTATGGATAAAAAACTATGTGGACTTGGTGACAAACATCCTGAGGTTAATATCTGGTCTTTCACTTCTCTCTGAGCCTCAGTTTTCTTTTCTGTAAAACTCACTTACTAATACTTTGCTGTTACAATGAGAATTAAATGCAATAATGAAGGTATATAAAAATGATGATAAACTCTAGATCCTTATGTCAAATATTTTTATGTATAAAGATAATAATTGTTTATTTCTTGGGCCTTAGTTTTTAATAACTTCTTTTTGGATTCATTGTGAAAGAACATCTTGTCATTTTGAAAGTAATCTTGTGGTTTGAGGATATAAACACAGTACATTTCTATCCAAGATATTATGTGTTACATCCAGTATCCCCTCAACGTTAGGGAAAATCCTAGGTTCAGTTGCTTCCTGTATTACCTCGAGTCATGGAGGAGCTCTTAGCACTTTTGCTTTGCTTCACAGGGTCATGAACCCTGTTAAGGGAGAACCCTTCAGTGAATTAGAGAATCCTAATTAAGATTTGCAGAAAATATCACTTGCTTCTTAGGATAGTGGTTTTCAAGACTAGTGGTATGTCAGAGACCCAGTGCTGGTGCCACACCTCTACTGAGTCAAATTCTCTGAGGGAGGAGCACGAGTGTGAGTCTCACATGAAGCTCTGTAAGCAAATGTCCAGGCTGCCTAAGGTTGAGAACTTCAGCATCAGAAGGACTATAGACTTCCTAATCGCTAGGTGACTGCCATGTCACCTCATTCTGGGTCCTGTCCTTCCCTTTTACTTCTTTTTCCTAACTCATTTTATCATTGTCTTATGTTTTCTGTATATACTGTTTATAGCCGACGTAAAGATGGAAGCTTTAAAACTGCATATTTAGGAGTAGTGTCAAAGGGGAAGGTCAATGCTTCATTAAAATGTCCTGAAACTTTTAATCTTCAAATTTAAAAAAGGGGAAAAACAGTGTTTCTAGAAACCTAGTAACTTTGTATCAGTCCTAGAAGTGCCAGATAAAGAAATTCCTTTCCTGAAAATTCAAATAATCTCTTAGAATGTAGTTGCTAGCCTTATAAACCTTGTTTACACTTTCTCTTCTGTCACAGGAGAAATATGTAATCAACCTCTTTGTCATCTCAAAGGATGCAGGGAGAAGCAATTTTCCTAAATCCAATTTAATATGATAAATAATCAGAGGGTTAATAAGAGGGCAGAGATAGACTTCATGCATACAATCAAAGATGGACTGTTCTCAGTGATCTCATTATTTTAATGTTTGATGGATTGTAAATTATGTGTTGATGTTGTAGGCACTCCAAGGAAATATTATTAAATATTATTTTTCAGGTGAGAGAATATCCTTTATATCATTTGATAAAAGCTCAGTCACAAAAGAAAATGGGAGAAATAGCAGATGCAATTAAAACACTGCATATGGCAATGAGTTTACCAGGAATGAAAAGAATTGGAGCTTCCATAAAATCAAAAGACAGAAAAACTGAAGTTGATACAAGCCATCGTTTATCGATCTTTCTTGAATTGATAGAGCTTCACCGCTTAAATGGAGAGCAGGTAGGTCAAGTTTTAATTTAAGGGCTCAGATGTGAACTTTCTTATTCTAACATATATATTAGTAGAAAACGAAAAGCTGGCTGGGCACGGTGGCTCACACCTGTAGTCCCAGCACTTTGGAAGGCCGAGTCGGATGGATCATCTGAGGTCAGGAGTTTGAGACCAGCCTGGCCAATATGGTGAAACCCTGTCTCTACTAAAAATACACAAAAATTAGCTGGACATGGTAGTACGTGCCTGTAGTTCTAGCTGCTCAGGAGGCTGAGTGAGGCAGGAGAATCGCTTGAACCTAGGAGGTGGAGGTTGCAGTGAGCCGAGATCACGCTATTGCACTCCAGCCTGGGTGACAGAATGAGACTCCATCTCAAAAAAAAAAAAAAAAAAAAAGAAATGAAAAGCTAAATGTATTTCCTTGACCAAGTGGTAAACTTTAGAAAAATTTATTTCTCATTGCCTTGTACTAAAACATAAACTTCCTGTAAGCTCCTGAAAGTTAAACATAATTTGCTCCTGGGTGACCTAAAGTATCAGTGTGCTCATGTTGACTACAATGGAACATAATAACATGATGTACAACTCTCTTGGTTACTGTGAATGTAATAATATAATGCAGTTATAATCCTATGAATCCCTAAAAAGACTTACACACATATACACAAACACACATTTATGCACACTCTAGAACTACTGAAATAAAAAGAAAGTACCAACCTGAAATTCTAGTAGATGAGGAAACAAAATAAATGAATGAATACTCATAGGAATATTATAAAGTCAGATATTTTAAAAAATAATAATATATACAGATAAGATAGAAAGTAATTCTGGGAGAATTAAACTTTGTAGAAAATGAGGAACTCAAAGTCATTTGTATCAGTTGTTTTAGGTTGCAGCACTTGCTAATCACTTATTTTTCATATTTTAATGAAAATTAAGAAGGCTGTATTTCTAAATATTTGCCAAATCACAAAGAATTTCCATTTATTTATTGTATTTTTTAGTGATAAGGTCTCACTCTGTCTCCTCGCTGGCATGCAGTGATACAATCATAGCTCACTGCAACCTCCTGGGCCCAAGGGATTTTCCCATCTCAGCCTCTCAAGTAGCTGGGCCATGCCCAGCTAGTTTTTAAAATATTTTGTAGATGGTCTCCCTACGTTATGCAGGATGGTCTCAAACTCCTGGGCTCAAGTGATCCACCCAGCTCGGCCTCCCAAAGTGCTGGAATTACAGGTGTGAGAGAATTTCTGTTTTACTAATTAACTTAAAGTACATTTAACAAGAAAGGCCAATTATACCCTATATAGTTGATTCTAAGGTACACTTAAATTACATTTTAACATTTCTGGAATTCTTGTAATCTATGAAGTTGAGACGACTCTTAAATGACATTTTCGATTCTTCAAGGTACACATTTGGAAATAAGGTAGAATATTCACCTAAAGTGTAGCAACAATGTTGTTCTGGTGGAGGGAATAAAGTAATCTGCCACTTAATGAAGACCCAGTGTGTACAGCTCTTCATTATACAATGCTGGGTGCTAAGTAAGTGCTCATTAATATAGTAGCAGTGACCCTCTGTAGCAGCTGCTGTTGTCCTAGGTGTGAAAACATTTATCTAGCTAACAGTATTTACAGCCTCATCTGATTTTGGTCACGGGTTTAGTTTTAAATTTTTGAAGTTTCAGAAAATTCTATTAATTTATTTCATAAATATTATAAATGTACTAGCATTTATTCTGCGTTATGAGAAAATCTCTCTTTCTAGTGTTATTTGTTCACTATTTTGGAAGAATGATATTTTAATTTCATCTTTACAGCATGAGGCAGCCAAAGTTTTACAAGATGCCATCCATGAATTTTCTGGAACATCTGAAGAAGTGCGGGTTGCCATTGCTAATGCAGACCTAGCTCTAGCCCAAGGAGATATTGAACGGGCTTTAAGCATCCTTCAGAATGTTACAGCCGAACAGCCTTATTTTATAGAGGCCAGAGAAAAAATGGCAAATATTTATCTGAAGCACAGAAAAGATAAAATGTTATATATCACTTGTTTTAGGTAAGTAATTGTCTCAACCCATTATATTTTGACACATTTAGCCACTAATATTGATTCCCCATTTTTTTTTTTTTTTTACTTTCTTCAACTGCTTTGCAAATACTTTACAGATCGTTTTCTGAATGTGGTCTTGATTCCTTCTACCACCAACCACAATCACTGTAACCAAGTTGTTTGCTCTCCCTAAAACATAATTATGATTCCTTCAAATTGGCTTACTGTAGTTTCTCAGCTGTCCTTATCAAATATTATTTTCGGACCCTAGATCTTCCTGTTTGAGAAGGGAAAGTGTACCCTGTATTCTAATAACTTAACAGCATCATGTAATGTAACATTAATCCGGGGGACAGGCAGGCATATTTATTATAGTAGTTATAGAAAAAAAATTATTTTAGTATGTACCATGCTAAGATGTGGGTTACAGATATTTCTTGGTGAAAGAACATGATCTTAAAAGTATGTCACACTGATGCCCTTATGAGTTATAGGGATACACAACACACACACACATACACACACACACACACACGGAGAAAGAGAGAGATTGCTCTTCCTCTTCTCCCCAAACAGAAGGGTAAACATAGAAGCATACACTCTATGTAAGGGAAAATTAACGTTTTTAGCTCTTGAGATCATAGTAAACTGTTGATGAAGTAATTCAGTATTGGTTCACCTATATTATATCAAACTCAAAAAGTTGCTCAGATTCTTTTAAGTGCTGAGTGATTCAAAGAAACTGAGCAGCACTGCATGTTTAGATGGATGGACTGGAGTTCCTAGATTGTATTTTCTAAGGTATTTCCAAAAGATCATCACTGTCATCTCTAATGATATGAAAATAATTCGAAATAGGGTTGACTTATTTTTGATGTAGCATAATGTAATAGTTAAAAGCACAGATTTTGTTTCAGGAAGATCTGACACATCAGCTGCAACTCTTAACATCATCTATAAAACCGAGATAATTCTCAAGAATTTTTGGACCAATTAGATGAAATAGTCTATATTAAAGACTTAACACCACATTGTTATTTCCATAACTTTGGTAATATGACCTTTAGTAGTCTGCGTTTTCAGGTCAAATGTAAGCAACAAATACTGAAATAAAAGACTTTGTATTTTCTTAAGGTAACTTATTTCAGCATATAATTTATGCCATGAGTATCAGCACTCAAGATGCATAGGAGGACAGTAAAATTTTATTCTCCCATCGTTTTTTTGGTACCTTCACTCCCACATCATTTCAGAAGTAAACATAGCAAAATATATAGGTCCAGACAAGGAGAACTTAGATATTTACTATCTACCTGTACTCGGTTACCTGCATTTCAGAAAATGGAAAGATTCAGTGACAGAAATAACTGATTTAGCATATACAATTTGGTTGTGGGTATGCATGAGGTTTTTATAATATTACACTGTTGGATATATAGAGATATTCTGAAGGCTACTGGCTAACTGAAATAAATGAGCTTATTTTTTATTTTATTTTATTTTACTTTATTTTTGGAAGAAGATACCTGTATTCAATATACTAAGTAGTGTTGGTCTGATTTCCAGAGAAATTGCTGAAAGAATGGCTAACCCTCGGTCTTTTCTTCTCCTCGGTGATGCATACATGAATATTCTAGAGGTAAAATTTCTGATGTTACTGAACTGCAATTTTTAAAAAATTATTTGTGATGAGTACAACTTGCTATTAAAAGGATGTTTTTTAAAATAATATTTAATATTTGAAGATCCAGTCATCACAATAAAAGGGAAATATCCATTACAATTTTAAAAAATTGATTTTTCTCTTTTGAGTTGATGCAGAAATTCAGCACTATTGTTATTTGAAATAGAGATGAGACTGGGTGCGGTGGCTCATGCCTGTAATCCCAGCACTTTGGGAGGCCAAGGCGGGCGTATCACTTGAGGTCAGGAGTTCAAGACCAGCTGGCCAACATGGTGAAACCCCATCTCTACTAAAAATACAAAAAATTAGCCGTGCCTGTAGTCCCAGCTATTGAGAAGGCTGAGGCAGGAGAATTGCTTGAACCTGGGAAGTGGAGGTTGCCGTGAGCCAAGATTGCGCCATGCACTCCATCCTGGGCGACAGAGCAAAACTCCATCTCAAAAAAAAAAAAAGTAGAGGTGATACCAGAAGTATGTTAGGAATCTTCTTCTTTTTACCAAAGGATAAAGGGAGCTACAGACTAAGATGGTGTTTTCTTCAAAGGGAACCAATGCTCCAGACCTCTATAACTGGCAGTTATAATGACTTCTGGAAATGAAAAGTCAACATGGTGTCTCTTAGTTCACATACTGTTATTTATATAGACAAGAGCACAATTAATATGGGTAGAATTATACCAATAAATTATACCTACCCATACCTGCTCTTCTCATTTATCACCTTTTTGAAATTGTTAAAGTTCCTGTGCTTTAATATATGCTTAGTCCTAGGTAATCTTCCAAATGTAGAGCTTAATTATAGAAATGTTGCCCTTTAATGGGACCCAGTTATGCTATTTTTTATTGCTTATTTTTTGTGTCTGGCAATATTAGCCTGAAGAAGCCATAGTAGCATACGAGCAAGCATTAAATCAGAACCCGAAAGATGGGACATTGGCAAGTAAAATGGGCAAAGCACTTATCAAAACTCATAACTACTCAATGGTAAGTACTTTATTGTTTGAAATGTGTATGTTGCATCAAATTTATCACACCCTGTTCTCGAGAAGCTTCAGCAAGCACCATTTGCATCTTTAATGGTTGTGAACTCCAAATTTGTATTTATGAACTGGGATTTGTGTTAAAGTATCTCAGATTCTTCATTGCTTCATTTTGTGATGATTATTTGGACCCTAGAGCTTGCTTCATCTTGCAGCTAGAATCCTTGCTATCAAATCAATTACTGTAAAGTTGCTATTCTTCTATCTCTTTTATTATGTAACAAAACATGATAAATGTTCTTTCTGTTGCACCAGTTTTTGCAAGCTATGTGTTTTGAGTTCATTTTTTTTTTCCAGTAGGGGAAACAGATTTTTCTTTATATTCTTGCCCTATTCCTGGTAATTGTTGACTATATGTACAATAGCTAGCAAAATGTATGCCTTTGATAAGGTTCCCTGGCCTCATAAAACCTGTAACAAAATTATTTGCCAAGTACCGTTCTTTAGTTACTTATCGTAAGAAATGTTAGTTGTTGTCCAGGTGTGGTGGCTCACGCCTATATTCCTAACACTTTGGAAGGTCAAGACGGGTGGATCACTTGAGTTCAGGCACTTGAAGCCAGCCTTGCCAACATGGTGAAACCCCATCTCTACAAAAAAAAAAAACAAACAAAAAAAACAAACAAAAAACTGGGCATGGTGGTGAGCTCCTGTAATCCCAGCTACTTGGGAGGCTGAGGCAGGAGAATTGCTTGAACTTGGGAGGCAGAGGTTGCAGTGAGCTGAGATTGCGCCACTGCACTCTAGCCTGGGTGACAGAGTGAGACTCTGTCTCAAAAAAAAAAAAAAAAAAGTAAAAGAAAAAGAAATGTTAGTTGTTTCATGTGATGATCTATTCTCTGAGAAGAATGGCATACTTAATTGACAGGCAGGCATATGCCTACAATTCTTCCTGGTTATTTCTAGTTATACCTATGCTTTAAGTCTGTAATGTGTTAAATAGCTGTGCTTGAATGCCATTCTCATTGTCTTGTTCCCTTAAATGAAATGAATTTTGTTTAGGCAATCACTTACTATGAAACTGCTCTGAAAAGTGGACAAAAGAACTATCTTTGCTATGACCTGGCTGAGCTCTTATTAAAATTGAAATGGTATGACAAAGCAGAAAAAGTTCTTCAACATGCTCTGGCTCATGAACCTGGTATGAAAGTCTTTCTGGTTTGAAAAAAGTCTGATAAGTCTGATCCATTTTATTTTTATATTGCATAAATATGTATTTGTATTCTCAATATTTTATATGTGGTTGGTTATATAAATACATGCGTATTTTTTCTTTTATCAGAATGCCACTCTACTAAAATGTGATATTTTAAAACCTAGTAGCAGATTTATGAAACAGTTAATTGTGTTATAGAAATATAGCTTACTTCCCAAAATAATATAAAGTAAGTTATCTTTAAATTACAACTACCTCATATTTAACCACATTAACATTTTTGTAATCTTTACTTTTTACAAAAGTAGCATGTTTCTTTTTTAAAATTCAAGCTCTATAAAAGAATATAATGCATAAGTCATCTGTTTCTCCTATGAATTCCATTTGCCTTGTTCTCAAATTACCTCCCTAGTAGCTTATAATTTAATATTCTATATATGTTTGTGTATATATAAATGTAATGTGATTTTCCTGCGCAAAACTGTTATTCTTGCTTTTCTGCAATTTTTTCCACATACATGTCCCAGATAGTTTGATGTCAGTACATCATGCATTTAATTTGCATTTCTTTGATGGGTGATAAAGTTAGGTATTATTTTGTTTATGTGTCTTATTTTCTTCTAGGAATTTTTATTCATATTATTCTATCTACAGGCATCATAATGTTCCATAATGCCAATAAATTACTTAATTTTCTTGAAATTATTGGATGTTTAGTTTGTTTTCCATTATTTTGATATTATAATCTGTGTTACAACAAATATCATTGTATCATTCCTTAGTGTACATTTGCATGTATTTTTTAGAGTAGGGTGCTGAGTTGAAGATTTTGTACATTTAAAATTTGTTTGGATACTATCAAGTTACCTTCTTTCAAGTTTGTGAAAATTTGCTTTTTAAAGATCTTTATTTTTCAATAAAAGTGATTACCCATTGCGAGAATTTAAAGATTACAGAAGTGAGTAAAAGTTGTGTCCTCTCCCACTCTCCAGAGAAAACCATATTTAACAACTTGTATATCATGATAATCAGTCTCCCTGCCCCCATCTTTACCTGTCTCATATATACACAATTATTATACCTACCACTTTTTTCTTTCTAAATAGATTATAGTGCACCTATAATTCTGCAGTATGCATTTTTCATTTAATAACTCCTTTCCTTGTTAGAAATATAGTTCTTCTTTATTTTTTAGCATATGTAGAGTATTCCACTGTATGTTAATATCATAATTGACTTGATGAGTCTCATATTGGAATACACATTTAGCTTGGGGAATAGTTGGAAGCAGTACTGAGATAAAATCCTTCTTTATATACATATACCTCTCTGTACTTTCTAGAATTGAATCTGGCCCCATTATTCTTTCTTAAGGCTAAAAACTTCCTGACATTATGTCATATTAGTCATGAAAAATAAACTTATTTTAATTTGCATTTCTTTGATGAGTGATAAGGTTAGGTATTTTATGTATCTTATTTTCTTCTAGGAATTTTTAATTATATTCTTTGTCTTTAATCTTTTACCTAATATTCATGTTGTAGATACTTCCTCCCAGGCTGTCTTTTCTTTATCAGATTTGTTTATTGTATCTTTGATCAAGTAGAATATTTAATGATCATATATCTGCTTTTCATGTCTTTTTTTTGTTTCTGAATTTCTTGTCATTCTCTAAAATTTCTTGTCGTTCTTCCCTAATCCTAACATTATGAAAGTACTTCCATATATTTTTGTCATTTATATTGTTTTAATTTTTATATTGAGAACTTTAATCCATGTACTTTATTCCATATACAAGTTTTAGTATATAGTTTCCAAAGTGTATAGCCAATTTTATTTTCATGCCATTTATGGAACTGCCTCCTTTATTTTATAATAAACTCCTTCATATACATTACTCTGATGATAGGAATCTTTATTTTATTCCATTGTGTATGTTCCTTTTCTTTTGCCAACAACATGTTTAGTGTAGCTTTAAAATACATTTGAACACATGATGAGAGAAGCCGATTGTAAGTTTTCTGATACTTTCAAAATGATCTTTTAGTTTAGCTTTGATGACATTGGTGCTTAAATTCTTCTAATTATAAACGTATTTATTGTATGAAGTATTATTAGTTCCATAAAAATATATGCATGGATTTATCAGATCTTCTTTTGAAACACTTGAAAGGCCTAAATGTGGATATACATTTTGAAAAGTTTGTACGGGGAGAGAGATTCAAGTATCATCTGTTTTAGTTACAGTGGGTATATTATATTCATGTAACAGAAAATCTTTCATTTAATATTTGCTGAGCATGCCCATGACATACGCAGATGCCTTCATATACATTTCATACATTATCTCCTCAGGACTCGTATTCATCTTTGAGGCAGATATAATCATACCCATTTTAAATTTAGCAATCTGAAACTCAGTTTTATTGATACGTTCAAAACTACCTAGTTGGCAAAATGGCATGGCGTGTCATGAACTGTGCACTTGACAGATGGTGGAGGAAACATTTTTGTTAATTATCTAGGGTTTTTTTTTATATAACCCTATTTTTTATAAAATTTTTTATAAAGTATTTGGCATTAACCAAATATTTAAAAAGCACTTACCATGTACCAGAGTTTGTTTTCATTACTTTGCATATTTTAACTTATTTAGTAACTTATTAGCTTTTAAAATCTTACATCCACCCTGTGAGGTAAGTGCTATCATTTTTCCTATTTTACAGATGAGAGGGAATTACAGAATGGTTAAGTACCGTGCTCAAAATTAAAGGGCTAGTAAGTGGTAAAGCCTAGATTTGAAACCAGACTGTTCAACATCAAAGTCAGTGCTCTTAATAACTGTACTTTATTGCTTATCAAGTATCTTTGATTTTTAAAAGAGCAGTTATCTTCTTAACTGCATATAGCAACTACCGTATCTTCTTTTAATGACTTCTGTAAACAAATTTTTATACACTTAAGGGTAAAACTGGAAATTATTGTGGTGTTAAATTGTTATCTCTTAATATATGTCTAAGAAAAGCCTCTAGTTGTTAACCAGTTCTTTAACTTTTCATCCAGCCAGTTTTTATCTTAAATCTTTTTTCTTTTTTTTTTTTTAATTTGACCATTCTTCAGGTAACTGAGAAAATTTTAACTGTATTCAGTATTTTTCAAAATCATTTTTTCTAGAGCCCAGTTTTTAAAATTCTGGAAAAATGTAAATATTTATTTAAGATGAATAATTTTTTCCATTACATTCCATTCTTTCATAGTAAATGAACTGTCAGCTCTCATGGAGGATGGACGTTGTCAAGTTCTTCTAGCAAAAGTTTATAGTAAAATGGAAAGACCTGGTGATGCGATCACTGCATTACAACAGGTAAACGCATTTGTCTGTGAGTGTGGTCATGAGGTAGGAGGAGATGGATGCAGAAGGAAATATGCCATGTATAAGAGGAAAGCAATCTCTTTTGGCCAAACAGCTGCAGAAAATATGTCAAAATCAAAATACTTATTGAATGCTTATGGATTATACATTTTAAATATATTATTACTACTATTATAACAATTAGGAAAGATTGGAATTTTTAAATCCTGTTTTATAGCTGAGGAGACTTGGTTGAATAACTTGTGTGAAGTCATATGACTAGTGTCATCATCAGGATTTGCACTTAGTGCTTTCTTCCTCCATTTATTTAATTGTTCTTTTTTCTCTTAATATTTTGTGGTTCTCAACATAGAGGTTTTACACAGATTTCCTTAGGTATGTTCCCAAGTGGTTGATTTTTTTTTTGTGATGATTCAGTTTCTGGTTTGCTAACAACTTCTTTATAAATCACTTAAATTATTATCAAATATACTCTCTGCATCTGTCAAGATGATCATATGTCTTTCCTCCCATTTTTCTTTTCAAATGTGGTATATTAAATTGATTTATTTTCAAATGTTAAACCACACTTATATCACTGAAATAAATGTTACTTTGATACAATTTTTTAAAAGATTTGCTGGAATGTAAAGATGTTTTACAGTATTTTGTTCAGGATTTCTACATCTGTGTGTTCAACAAATTGATGCTAATTCTTTTTTTCTTTTTTCTTTTTTTGTTTTGTTTTGTTTTTGAGACGGAGTTTCACTCTTGTTGCCCAGGCTGGAGTATAATGGCGTGATCTCAGCTCACTGCAACCTCTGCCTCCCAGGTTGAAGCAATTCTATTGCCTCAGCCTCCCGAGTTGCTGGGATTATAGACGCTTACCACCATGCCCAACTAATTTTTGTAGTTTTCGTATTTTTAGCAGAGACGGGGTTTCACCATGTTGGTTGGGCTGGTCTCAAACTCCTGACCTCAGGTGATCCACCTGCCTTGGCCTTCCAAAGTGCTGGGATTACAGGTGTGAGCCACCGCACCTGGCTGCTAATTCTTTGATGTTTGGAACAATTCAGTGTTCCAGACCTTGAGACCCAACTCTTTGAAGGAAAGGTTTTAATAGACTTCAGACTGATCATTTTCAAATTGCTTCTTATATCAATTTGGATTTTTTTAAGTAGTCAGTTTATCGTTAAATGTATTAACATAAACTTATTTATTGTATCTTTTCTTTTGACTGTCTACAAATGCAGTGAAAAAGATCCCCTTTTACAAACCTGATATTAGTAATTTTATTTTTCTTCTTTGATAATCAATTATGCTAGGGGTTCATTATCTTATTAATATTTTCGAAGGGTCAACGTTTGCCTTTTCTGGCTTCATGAAATGTTTTCTTTCAACCTCATAATTTCTTCTACACTCTTTGGGTTTGGTTTACTAATTTTTATTTTATTTTAGTTTTTAGCCTCTTGAAATAGTATGTTAGGTAATGGATTTCAAGCTTTTGTTCTTTTCTTATTCATTTGAAGCAATAAATTTCTCCCTCAACACTGGTTTATCAGCATTCCACAAGTTTATTATTATTTTATTATTATTATTATATTTATTATTATTATTATTATTATAAAACATTTCCTCATTTTCACTTTGACTGGTTCTTTGACCAGTGGGTTATTTAAAAGTGTAGCATTCAATTTTTATGGAGGTCTGATTTGCTTGTTATCTTTTTGATACTGATTTCTAGTACACTTCTGCTGTGCCAAGGCATACTTTGAATGATTCAATCCTTTGCAATTTGTTGAAGCTTGCTTTACATCCCACGTTATAATCAATTTTGGTAAAGGTTCTTTGTGAACTTGAAATAATGTGTTTCTAGCATTGCTGTAACCATAATTATTTTTGCACCAACCTAATAAATACTTAGTTCAACCGTATGTCAATTAGGTCAGATTTGTTGATTGATTTCTCTACATCTTCCCTGTTCTTAGGGTTTGGTTGTTATTTGTTTGCTTGGTTTTGGTCTGTTTGTATGAGAGGGATGTTAAAGTCTTTCAGTGTGATTGTGGATTTCTCTTTTTCCATTTAGTTGTATGTATTTTTGCTTCATTTATTTAGAAGATACATTATTGAATGATCCAGATTTAGAATTACAATATCTTCCTGGTGAATTAAGTTCTTTAAAATAATAAAATGGCCTTCTTCATTTCTAGTAATGCTTCTTGCTTTAAAATCTCCTTTGTTTTGTGTTTATATGGCTAAGTCCAGCTTCCTTTTAGCATGGTATATCTCCTGCATTCTTTTACTTTCAATTTTCCGTGTCCTTTTATTGAAGATCTGTCAGCATATAATTTTTTTCTTGACAATCTTAATCTATTATAATTTTTTAACATTTAATATAATTCTGAATTATATTTGGATTTGGATTTGCCATCTTATAATTATTTTTTTCTGAATTTTCTTGACTTTTATGAGTTAAATTATTCTTATTCCACTTTCCCCTCTATTATTGTGTTATTTATACCTCCTTTTATTATTTTTCAGTGTTAGCTACATTACAACACACATTTCTTCTTATTCAAATTCTGTTATTCTACTTTTGCCTTTTCCATTATTGTTGTCAGGCATTTTAAATTAGTTGTTTGAAACTTTGTTTATAGGGAACACAATGTGATATATTTTATTTCAGTATCAGATACTGGAAGATTTTTAAGTAAATCTTCTAGGTTCTCCATCTCATTTAAGCAATTTTGCCTATCTGCTCTATCTATTATGTCTTGATTTTGCAGCTTACTTCTGAGAGGGATAATCTTACTTCCCAAGTTCCCTGAGGGCACTTTACCGTTCCCCAGATAGGATCCATAATATTGGTTTGTTTTGCAGTTGTCTAGTTGTGAAATCATCACTTGCCTTCTTCATACTTGATTTTTTTTAAAAAGACCATTTTTATCTCATTCTATTTATCCTGTGTCTGTGAGCTCCCGTGATATGTTGGAAGCAACAGGTCTCTGAGGTAAGCAAGCAGTTTATGTATTACTCTGCTCATTTTCCCACAGAGAGTATCTGTCCAAGATTATACAGCTGGTTACTAGAAGAGTTTGAAGTGGAATGCAGATGCCTCAGTCCTAACCCTTTGTGCTTTCCAGGATACTGTACTAGTCACCTTTCGACTTGATTCCCGTATACCCAGAAGAATTCTGCATTCTGCAAATAATTTATAGTGTTTTGGTTTTGAGATTTAACTGACAGGGGCGTGTATATGTGTGTGTGCACGTGTGTGTGCATGAGTGTGGGTGCTTACCCAAGTTTCAGTAGAAAGTCCCAAAATTTTTTCGTCCTAGCTGTGAATGAATTGAGCTTGGATTATTAGATTCTGTGATATCCATCTAAGTTTATGATATCACTAAAGTATGTAATCTTAAACAATGTTAATGTCTTATCCTTAATGGTTGGTACATTTTAGCTCTTATTTTCTGAATCACATGATAGAGAAATGCACCCAGCAATAGGTTAGCTATCAGAAGCTAGAAGGAAAGTGTAATCTTTGGTAAATGTAGACTTTTAAAACATTTTAGAAATAAATTTAGCTCAGTTCACTCCTTTATGAATATCATTAGTCCCAGTCACCATAGTTGTATGAGGCCCTGTGTTATAAAAGCAGACATATGAAGCAATATCAAAAAACAGCATGCCATGGCTAGGCAATACCAGCACCCCAAACTGTTGAGTTTATATGTTAGAGCCCAGGGATTATTCATCTTTGATAAGGTTTGAGGAACTGTAACATTCTTCCCAATGATGACAATGCTGTATATTCTGAATGACAAAGAGACAAATCTGAAGATGCAATTCAAACAGAAACCTGTCAGTGGAGTCAAAGTTTTTGATATTTTCTGTTCATTTATTCAGCGACCATTTATTGAGCTTAATTTTTCACATGATGTAACTTAGGGGTTCTGTCATAGTGTTTTTGCAAAGTTGCTAAACATTTTTGGCAGTGACAGAAATGGTAAATTTAGGGAAATCTCAAGTCTTTGGAATTTTGCTTCCTAAACATTTCAGACTTTTCCAATAACTCTGCATTTCTGTAGCCCTCTCTGTCATCTTTTAGCCGACTCCATCGTTATTTCTTGCTTACAGTCCTGAAGTATCCTCCTGATTGATCCCATCCTCTTCCAGTCTCGTTTCCCTCTAGTCAGTTCTTCACAGTGCCACCAAGGTGATGGTTCCCAAAGGCAACCTGATCCTGTCATGCCAATGCTTATAAACATGGCGTAGTATCTTCCCATGGCCTCTAGGATAAAATGTAGATTATTTAACAGGCTTACCTGTTGTATATTCTGTGTATCTTTTCAGCCATTTTTTCTTCTAATTATTTTATCAAACAGTGTATCCCTTATTCTCTTTCCTTCACATGTGATTCCTAATGCCTATGAACCATTCCATCTCTTCATGCCATCTCTTTTTCCCCAACTCACCAGGGTGTAACTACTAGCCATTCTTTTAATTCTCACCTGACTTCCAAGACTGAGTTAGGTTTTCTATTATGTACTCCCATGGCAACAGCATTTTCCGCTTATCTTGTTGGAAAAGGGACAACTGTCCTCTGGGGGCAGTTTGCCAGGGGCCTCTGTCACCAATATTTGTTCCACTTTCTCTTTAATTTTCACTTTCTTTCTTACACTTGCAATTCAGAGTCCAGATGTAAAACAGTAGAGGGCCATAAGTGATGGGACATCTCTAACAAAATTCTTGGAGGCTGCTACCTGGAAACTTGTGTCCTTGGGATGGTACCCTTACCCCTGAGGTGCTAGGAATGGGCCCCGGGGTCTTTCCCTGCTTTCTACTTTCCTATTGGCTAAGTGATGTCAGAGGAGGACATCTTGATATGTAGAGGTACAAGAATTCAGGGATGCAAGGATGCCTTCCTGCAAGACAGAGATCGTCCTATCTAAACCAATTGTTTTCAGGTTTTTTACTAGGAGCACATGCATGAGTGTGTGTATATGTGTGTAGCTATGTAAAAACATGAACAGATGTATGCATATGTATAATCCAAAACACACAAAGGTACATATACTGACATACTTAAACACATATTAATATAACCAAAATAAAAATTTCATGAAACAGTCTTAATGTTAACCACATGCTATATACACTTATATTTTTATTTCATTTGCAAAAGAATGCTGTTATGACTCTCTAAACCTCTGGCTTGAGAGGATAAAAAAAAAGAAAACTTGTTTCAAAGCAATTGTTTGCTAACATTTTGACAAGACTCCCAAGAAGGGTGCCCTATGTGTAGCATAATATATTGCATGTGGTAGGCATTTACTATTTGTTAAATGAATGCATTCATTAGTGAATCATTATGTATAGCTGAAACGTGAATTTTATTTTTGAAGACCTAAAACATGGGAGTTCTTACCATTTATCGAAGGAACATCTCAATGTTCCAGAAACCAGATGGATGGGTGGAAAGGCTGATATTCTTCCAATTTAACAATCTACTCTACATTCTTACCCTGAGGAAGGCCCCACGTCTTTGTATTTGTTTCAAGGTTGTATTTCCTCCTTAGTGAACTTCCTATACACATGCTTGTAACAGTGGGAAAAGACTCGGTAATTCCGTAAGTGTTTTGTTGGAAAGATACATGCATGCTGGCTCATTTGCAAAGAAGTACATGCTTGAGATCTCAAGAATACATTTTCTTTGGATCAGGATTTGTTAGATCAAGGGTTCATAATGTTTAAATATATCTGTAAAATTATGCTGTGTGTGAGTTATAGAGAATTTAATTTCCTTTCTTTATTTTTTTATTCCTTTTATCCTGATTTTTTCTAGGCTCGAGAATTACAAGCTCGGGTACTAAAACGTGTTCAGATGGAACAGCCAGATGCAGTTCCTGCACAGAAACATTTAGCAGCTGAAATTTGTGCAGAGATTGCAAAACATTCTGTTGCTCAGCGAGACTATGAAAAAGCAATTAAGTTTTATAGAGAGGCTCTGGTTCACTATGAAACAGATAATAAGGTCAGTACCTTTATAAAATTTTAAGTACCTTTTATTCCAGATGTCCTCTAATTTCCTCAGATGTAAAATTTTTACCAGCTTGTTTTAAAAGAAGATGTAGGCAGGGTGCAGTGGCTCTTGCCTGTAATCCTAGCACTTTGGGAGTCCGAGGCGTGTGGATCATCTGAGGTTAGGAGTTTGAGACCAGCCTGACCAACATAGGGAAACCTTGTCTGTACTGAAAATACAAAAATTAGCCAGCATGGTGGGGGGGGGGTGCCTCCTGTAATCCCAGCTACTTGGGAGGCTGAGGCAGAAGAATCACTTGAACCTGGGAGGTGGAGGTTGCAGTGACCCAAGATCGCACCACTGCACTCCAGCCTGGGCAATAGAGCGAGACTCTATCTGAAAAAATAAAATAGAGAAAAAGAAGAAGATTTACAAAGAAATATAACAAAAATACAAGTTAAAAGATTAATATTATTCCTCAAAAACTTTCAAAATCTTATATGATGCCTTACATTAAGAATATTAAAGTTTAAGGCCGGATGCAGTGGCTCATGCCTATAATCCCAGCACTTTGAGAGGCCAAGGCAGGCGGATCACTTGAGTCCAGGAGTTCAAGACCAGCCTAGGCAGCATGGCTAAACCCCCATCTACTAAAAAGTACAAAAATTATCCAGACGTGGTGGCATGTACCTGTAGTCCCAGCTCCTCAGGGTGCTGAGGCAGGAGGATCACCTGAGCCCAGAAGGTCAAGGCTGCAGTTAACTATGATAATGCCACTGTACTACAGCCTGGGTAACAAAGCAATACCCTGTCAAAAAAAAAAAAAAAAAGCAGAACATTACAGTTTAAAAACTGTAATGGAACAAGTAATATAAAGCAACTTGCAAATTGTTTTAATATTTGTGTTTTTAATTATCAAAATAACTTAAATAATTTTCAAATTAATTTATTTTATCAATTTAATTTATCAAAATAATTGAAATAATTTAAATAATTTCTCAATCACAAATATCTGGATTTAGATAATTCAGTTCCTTTTACTAAACAGCTGTTGTACACTCTGTATTTCAATTGGTGTTTAGTACTAAGGATGCAAAAATGGCTAGGCTGAATCTATGGCCTCATATGGCACAGTGGGAGAATAAATGTAAAGATAATTTTGGTGTAGTACACTTACATACATGACTGGTTATATAAAAACTAAAATGTTTTAACTCTGTCAAGATCTGAGAAGATCTGGAGAGATTATTAATTTTTGAAAATAACTAATGGCTAAACACTTAAGTAAGTGATCATGTACAAAAGACAACTATCCTCTAGAATTTAATGACTAGTTTGGACATTTTTATTAATATAGTTTTTTCAGATAAAGGGCAAAAACAACCTTTAGCAAGGCATAACCAAACAGATACCTTTTTCAGTGGTGGCTAAAGGAGTTGGAATCCTACTTTTAAATCTGAGGCATACCTTAGAGATTACCTCTTGAAGCTTTTTATTTTACAAATGAGAAAGCAGATTAAGAGAGGTAGAAGGGACCTGACTTGGCCCTGTCATGGAGGACCTGGGACTAGAATCCAATCTCCTGGTTTTAAGACCAGTGTTCTTTTCACAATGCATTATGTCACTCTACTTTTGAAGCGAGTTACTACCTATTTCTCTGTTTTTTGTTTGTTTGCTTTGTTTTTTTCTCTAGTGTAAGAGAAAATAGAGATGGTATACATACAGTTTTTTGTGGGGTTTTTTTTGTCTATTATACTTGGCATTTTTATTGCAATGACTTTTGGTCAACTAAAGTTTAATCTGTGTCCACATATTTTCCTCATTCACTTTTTATTCTGTACAGTGTCTGATGAATCTAGCCCTTTGCTTTACAGATTATGTTGGAACTGGCACGATTATACCTGGCACAAGATGACCCAGATTCCTGCCTGCGGCAGTGTGCTTTACTGCTTCAGAGTGACCAGGATAATGAAGCTGCTACCATGGTCAGTCCAAGGAACTTTGGTACAATAAAAGCAGTTGTGTTTTATAAGTTTTAAATTTTACCCCATGGAACTACTACTAGATGATGAGACATGGCTCATGTTGGCTTTTGGAAGAAATAACATTTTTCTTACTTTACTACATTTTACCAATAAAGACCCAGAATCATTAGGATTTTATTTATAAGAAAGATAAACCTAGGTCAGGTTTTTACATGCCCTTTTGGGTCTAGTTACTTTTTTATTTATGCCTAAGGGGATGCTTGGTTAGGTGGAGTTCATGTGGTAACACTAATTTGCTAAGAACTAACTTTTAAGTACTTAGGAATGGTGGACACATTTAAGAGTTTGGGTGGAATTTTTGGAGTTACAGGGGAAAAAAACAACTTCATGTATCAGTCTAAGATGTTCTATTTTGAATAGAATTTTGGTTGTTTTTTTTTCTTATTTTTATGTGGACTAAAATATTTGTTAGCTGTGCAGACAGCTACGTGGATGACATTTTGTGAGGCTTATTTAAAGTTATTGTGGTTAAAAAGAAATATATGAAATCTGCATTTTAAAGCACATAATAAGAAAAATCTCAGTAGGTCTTGCTCATTTTTATTTTTCAAAATAGTTATGATTTAAATTTTGTTTTGTTTTTGAATCTTCTCATTGTTATTTTAGTCAGGTTCAGTGAGTTATCTTTTCTACAATAGCACATACAGTGTGCAATTCCTTTCAAATTTCTGTTTTTAAAACAACTGCTAGGAACATATTTTTTGCTAAAAATACAATTTTGCAAGCAGAGCAATCTGTTTCACGTCCTTGATTATCTTCTGTTACACTGATCTCCAAGTTATTCTGCTCAAGGTGGGCTTGAACCTTAAATTCCTCCTTTTTATAAAATGCTACCCCCTCCTCATGTTTATCATCTATATTTTTCTAGTGTTAAATCTTGATTGGAAGAAGATGTTGTGTAAAATACATGGCAATATTTTTAGAACCAACTTTTATCTTTATAGATGATGGCTGATCTCATGTTCAGAAAACAAGACTATGAACAAGCGGTGTTTCATTTACAGCAGCTTTTAGAACGTAAGCCAGGTAAATACCCACTGATAGTATTTTTTGAGTTCAGTCACCCCTCCCTTACTCCTTTTTCTTCTGTTTAGTGGTTTTGCCCTTGGGCAAACTCCATCCCTAGTTGAATCAGACTGTCTACTTGTTCCACACATGGGCTTGAATAGCTGAAATGGCCATAAGGAAAATGCAACACTGTTGACTGGTCTCACTTTAAATTATGAGCACAAACCTGGCAATCCTACTGTATTCCAAGAATGAATTCATTGATTCTAACTATTTTTTCCCACTTTCTCTTGTCTCCTGAAAACTATAGGGGGAACCAGCCCCCAATATTTCAACATACATTCTTTTCTATTTTCCCTACGTGTCAGCTGGTCTAAGAAATAAAGAGAAAGAGTACAAAAGAGAGCAATTTTACAACTGGGCCTCCGGGGGTGACATCACCTGTTGGTAGGTTCCATGATGCTCATTGAGTCGCAAAACCAGCAAGTTTTTATTAGGGATTTCAAAAGGGGAGAGGGATATGAACAGGGAGTAAGTCACAAAGATCACATGCTTCAAAGGGCAATAAAAGATCACAAGGGCAGAGAGGCAGAGCAAGATCAGAAGGCCAGGGTGAAATTAGAATTACTGATGAGGTTCCATGTCCTGCTGGGCACGCATTGTTGTTGATAAACATCTTAACAGGAAACAGCGTTTGAGAGCAGACAACTAGTCTGACTAGGATTCACCAGGCTGGAATTTCCTAATCCTAGCAAGCCTGAGGGCACTGCCGGAGACCAGAGCGTATTTCATCCCTTATCTTTAATCGCATAAGACAGACACTCCCAGAGCAGCCGTCCATAGACCCACCCCTGGGAATGCATTCCTTTCCCAGGGTTATTCCTTACCGGGAAAAGAATTCAGCGATATTTCTCCTATTTGCTTTCTGCAAGAAGAGAAATATGACTCTGTTCTGCCCGGCCCTGCAGGCAGTCAGACCTTATGGTATCTCCCTTGTTCCCTGAAAATCACTGTTATCCTGTTCCTTTTCAGGGTGCCCAGATTTCATATTGTTCAAACACACGTGTTTTACAAACAATTTATACAGATAATGCAATCATCACAGGGTCCTGAGGTGACCTACATCCTCAGCTTATGAAGATGACCGGATTAAGAGATTAAAGACAGGCATAGGAAATTATAAGAGTATTGATTGAGGAAGTGATAAATGTCCATGAAATCTTCACAGTTTATGTTCAGAGATTGCAGTAAAGACAGGCGTAAGAAATTATAAAAGTGTTAATTTGGGGAACTAATAAAAGGCCATGAAATCTTCGCAGTTTATGTTTTTCTGCCGCGGCTTCAGCCAGTCCCTGTGTTTGGGATCTCTGACTTCCTGCAACACAAACCTCCAATACCCTTGCCCCATTTCTTGCCCACAGTTAAAAGCCTTGCCACCTACTTCACTAAGAGAATACTTGCACCTGGAAGAGAACTTCTCCATTCTTTGTCACTAAATTTACCCACTCCTCAGCCTTTGTCCTCCCCAGGCCTGTGATCCCGCCTGTGTCCAGCTTCTCACCTACCAAAGGACTTTACTCTTACAGTTCTCTCTCTTGAATTATCAATTTTTGCTAATCAACATATAACTGTGCTGTGACATCTTCCTGCTCTAAATAAATCAGTCAATAAAAATCAACTCTTAACTCTTATCCCCTCCCAATTACTGTGCCCTTCTTCAGTTCTTCTTGACAACAAATTTTTCTCTGAAGGATTTTCAAACATGCTGTGTTCACTTTGTCTCATCCACTGCGGCACTCCAGGGAAGTCGCTTCTGCAATGTGGTCGGTGACCCCCATACTGCCAGATCAGATTCAGTTCTCAGTTCTCTGCTGACTTGACCTGTCATCGTATTTGGCACAGTTTATCCCCCTCCACAATGAAAGACTTTCTTCATTTGTCTCTGAGATCCTAAACTCACTTGGTTCTTCTTTTGCCCCATTGCCCGCTGTTTCATTCTCCTTTGTTGGAGTTCTCTTCTCTGTATGACCTTTAAATATCAGAACACTCTTAGCTTCAGTTCCTGAACCTCCTTTCTTTTTATATATTCACCCCCTAGGTGACTTTGTCCAGCTGCATGGCTTTATATCCCATGTATGTACTGATGTGTCCTAAACATTTATCTGCAGCCCTTACTTATAAACACCTCTGCCTCTTTGCATTCCCACTCAGATGTCTAGGAGTATCTCAAGCTTAACATGTCCGAAATAGAACACCTGATCTTTTCCTCCCCTCTAAGTTTGCTCCACCCCCACCTCTCACCTCAGTGAGTGGCATCACTGCTCCCTGTTATGCCAGCCCAGACCTCGCAGTTAATCTTTGTCTCATCTTTCTCTCATATATCACCTCCAGTCTATCAGCAAATCCTTGTTAGTGCTATATTCAAAGTATACCTAGAATGCCATCACTTTTTACTACCTCTGTTACTGCCACCCTGGTCTAAACCATTGCCATCTTCCACATAGATTATTGCAACATCGTCATAACTCATCTCTGTTTCCATCCCTAGCCTATGAAGACTTTAGAAATGCTTTCATCGAAAATGGCAGAGATGCCCCTGAAAATTCTAGGCTAAAAAAGCACGGCTTTTAATTTTCTGTCTGTAAAAGAAATCTAAAAGTACACTGTGTAGGGGTTGGTATGGCAGTTCCACGGTGTCTTCAGGTAACCAGAGCCTTCTCCCTTTTTGTTCTACATTGTTACTCTGACTTGCCTGAGCATCACCTCATGGTTCAAGATGACCACTGCAGTGCTGGGCATTGATGTTCCAGGGCCCAGATGGGGAAGGTGGGTGCAGAGCTGGACAAAAGGGCTTCCCAACCAGCAAAAAAATAAAACCCAACCCTTAGTAGTGTCAACTCCATGGCTGCAAAAGAAGGTGGGAAACGTTATCTTTTAGCTGCATCTAATACCCTGTAGAATAAAATCAGAATTCTGATAGTAAAGAAGAAAGGGATAACAGAAACTAGGTAGGCAAAAGCCCAAGCTAGTTACAGCCTTGAGCCTTTTTGTTTGCTGTTTCTGCTTCCCAGAATGTGCTCCTCCCAAAGGTCCATCTGGCTGCTGCCTCATTTTCTTTTGGGCCTTTGCTCCGGTGCTGCTTCTTCCTTAGAATGCCTTTCCCTCACTGGCCTACATCAAGTAGCACCACTTCTTGCTCTCCATCCCTTTATCCTGTTTTCTGTTCAGTTGGGTTTTTGGGGTTTGGCTTTTTTTTTTTTTAAGGATTTTTGGGTTTTGTGTAGCTCTTGTGAAACAAAACCAAAAAAACTATAAATCATAGAACAGAAGCATCAAGTGACCAGAAACGTTGCCCTTCACTGCTGTGTTTCCAGAATTGAGAAGGATACCTGGCCTAGTTAGTACTCGACAAATACTGGATGGGAAGAAGAGTGAGGGAGAAAAGGAGGAAAGGGAAGCAGGGACGGAGGGAGGAGAGGAAAGAGGAAAAGAAGAAAGAGAGGTGGGAACTGTTTGACTAATAGATGACTGTGTGTTACTACCTGTGTTACTAAAAAGAGTTTGAAATGGCAGAGAAAGTCCTACAGCTGTGTTTCAGTTCTTCTAAACCCCGGTCAGAGCTGCCTGGTTAGAGCCGCAGAGACACAGAGGTGGCAATCCTTCAAGCAGGGCAACTCAAAGAACTAGATATGCTCTACAGGCTACCTCTACTAATGCTTTTAATAAAAAGACGTTTGAATTTAGAGAACATCAGTTCATACTTAGAAATAAAATATCCCCAGTTGGCACAAAAATTGAAAGGAAAAAATATGGTCTATTTTTTACAGTAGTATCAACACTTTCTCTTTATTATTTTTACTATTTAAATTTTTTTCCACCTTGGGACTACCAGAGGCCATTTCATTTGTTTTTTGCCTTGTCTTTTCCAGAGTATACTTAGATGTTACTTAAAAGAATGCTGTGAATTACTTGACCACTTCACCTCTTCCACTCACCCTGGGTCCAAAATATGGGCTCATCTTGCCACCCACATTGCCCAAACCTACTTTTATTTTCTTCAGGCTTGTGTCGTTTTTTTTCCCTGCCATTTCTACCTTGTGTTCCACACTGTTTTCTCTTATTCCTCTTCTCTAAACTACCATTTGAAAGTAATATACATAATATTTTCATTCTATCTCAAGCGGTTCCCATTTCACAGTCTTTCCCTTTGAGACAATGATCTAACTTTATTTCTTAAAAAAGCAGACTTCTTCTGTTGTGAATATTTTTAAGGCATTAAAAGTATTACCGTTTTCTAAGATTTGAAGAATCTCACACATTATAGTTTTCTAAGATTTGAAGAAGGCTTCATGTGTCTTGTGGGTTTTGTTTCACTTAAGTTTCTGTTAGTTGGCAGCAGCCTTTTCCCCAAAAAAATTGGCTGAATAGACTGACTGCTTTGGACTGTTGGTAAACAATATAAAAGCAATTTTTTATAAATGCAATATAAGGATCTTGTATTCCAGCAACACCAAATGACATGCAACCACGCTTCCAAGTCTTTGCTTGGGTTTTTTCCTTTTGCCTAAAATGAACTTTAGCTTCCTTATCTCTTTTCTCTTTCCAAACACATAATCTAAAATATATCCCTCTTGGGAGAAAATACAAAAGTAAATCTGCATCCCACTACCACCACCTACATTAAAAAAATGTCTTAGGTGATGCTGGGTAGCATGAGCCACCATCCTAGATTTGCCTCAGAGTGAAGGGTTTTCCTGAATGCGGGGCTTCCCATGCTAACAGAAAGTCCCAGGCAAACTGGGATGAGTTGGTAACCCTAATCCTCGGTTACTTTGTCCATGCATATTTATTACTTATAGTATTTTACTAAAAATATTTATGTGCATATTTGTGTTGTTTATTAGACTGTAGACTCCTCAAGTTCAGGGAACTCACCATATTTATCTTATATTCCCAATATCAGACAAAATGCCACGCACATGGATGTGGCAACATAGATGTTTATTGGTTGAATGGATCAGTGAATGACTGTAAAACACCAAGTCAATTAAAAATACAGCAGGAGAATCGCTTGAACCTGGGAGGCGGAGGTTGCAGTGAGCCAAGATCACGCCACTGCACTCCAGCCTTGATGACAGAGTGAGATCTCAAAAACAACCACAAAATTTTCAGTAAATTTTTATTGTCTATGTGATATTTTTAATCGTAAGAGTTTTTAATCTTGTGTTGTATGCCTTGTTCTTACTAGTACCTTACACACTTATCCACAGATCTATTTTGTTGGAATTACTCTAAAACATATGTATCTACATTCATTTTATGTGTACATTATTGTTTATCCTCAGTAACTCATCTTGTACTTTAGATTAAGGCTCTATTTTAGCTTATTTCAGAAATGTACCATACAAATTTGACTTAATTTAAGTAGTTGAAAAATTCCTCTTCTAGATCTAATTACTGCTGTCATGACAGATTGCCCCTTTTCTCTGTCAGAATCTCCAGATCGCCTTGAGCTTTCCCCTTCCTTCATAGTAATCGGTTAAGGTGTCTCCTCAGTTCTGTTTGCTTGATAGCTAGCCAACACATCCAGTCTGTCTAGTAAGATCTTCCTCCTATCCTTGAGGCTGCTCAAAGGTCAACTCCTATGTAAAATTTCCCAACTCCTCCAGGCAAAGTTCGGAATCCTGTGCTTTGTAATACCATACCATAGCATTGTATGCTTGCCACATCTCATCACCCTATAACTATTTTGATATCTTCTTACTATCCATCAATAAAGATGGACCAGCTAAGTTTTTTAGAGGGTAATACACATTTTAGTTTTTAATGGATTTCTTAAGTGCAGAAATTTGCAAATGTCATGGTTAACCAAAAGACAAGTGAATGTAATTTAATCTGTCACTGGTAATTATAACTTGAACTAATAATGAATACATTTCAATAGTATATAAGAAATATTCTAGAAATTGCCTTCCCAATGTTGACAATACTAGCAGTATCATGCAAAAAAAATTTCACCAGAAATTTTAACCTTTAGTTCTTGCTTAATCCAGTACAGCTTCCAGATGCTGTGGCTTTATTATGGGGTATTCTATTTCTTATCAAAATTTTTGAAGTATAAATATTATTAATAACATTTGTAATTTATAAATATTTTTCGTGGCTTTATTTATATAGCAGCACTCCTACAGTCAATATTATGATGCTATTTTAAGAAAATAAGTGGATTGGACTCAAAGAATTTGAGAAATTTGTTTGAATTCACATAGCTAAACGACAAGACCAGTATTTGAGTTGTCTTTTTCTGAAACCATATTCTTATTGTGCCCTTTTTAGTGATGCTAAAAAGTGTGATGAACAAAATCTCTGGACTCAAGATTGTGTGTCAAGGGGACAAACGATACTATCAACCTGTATTAGTTTAACATCCTGTAATTGAGTAGATACAGTGTTTCCAGAAGTTCTTTTTTTAAAGAATATTTTGTATTGTGGTGAAACATATATAACACGAAATTCATCATCTTAACCATTTTTAAGTGTATCGTTCAGTGGCATGAAATGCATTCACATTGTTTTGTAAGTCATCACCGTTACCCATCTCCAAAACTTTTTTACCATTCCAAACTAAGTCGGTACACCAGTTCCTCATTCTTCTTCCCGGAGCTCCTAGCAACCATCATTATACTTTCTGTGTTTATGAATTTAACTATTCTAGGCACCTCATGTAAGCTGTATCACACAGCATTTGTCCTTTTGTGTCTGGCTTATTTCACTTGGTATAATGTCTTCACAATTCATCCATGTTGAAGTGTATGTCAAAATTTTCTTATTTTTTATGGCTGATATACAATATACAATATTCCTTTATATATACGTGCTACATTTTGATTATCTATTCAACTGCAAAGGACATTTGGGCTCTTTCCACTTTTTCTGTCTATTATGAAGGTTGTTGCTGTGAACATTGGTGTACAAATACCTATTTGAGTCTCTGCTTTTAATCTTTTGGATATATACTCAGGAAAATTGCTGGATTTACATGATGTCATCTCTTTTCAAATAGCAAAATAGAGTCAAGGATAAATAGCTTTAAAACAAGCTTTTTTGTTTTTGTGTTTTAATTCTAGAAATTCAACCTAAGAACATGTTGAGAATAGCCTAAGGGTTTTTGCAATTCCCCTACGTATCCCTAGTCCTGTGCTAACTGAAACTTGAGCACCCAAACATCTAAAAGATACCACTATAAAGAAATAAATAATGTGAATCATCAGTAAGTAGGCCCTTATGCAACCATTAAAAATCATGTTTTGGAAGATTCTTTAATGACAATTGGGAAATGTTTACTGTTGAATGTTCATCAAAATCAACATTAAAACTAATCAAAACCAATCAAAATCAAAACCCCAAATGTGACTCCAGTTTTGTATATATGTAAATAAACATCGATTTTGTATGAATGTAAACAAAGAAATAACGTATCTTTGCTTACATTTATATATCGGTTGGTTTTCAAATATATGAAAGAAAGCACACCAAAATGTGCTAATCTCTAGCTGGAAATATGTTGATTTTTTTTCTTTATACTTTTTATATTTTTTCCTTATTTTCTGTAGTGTCTATACATTATTTTTACAATCCTAAAAAAGATTTATTAAATTATTCTGTAACTTAGTTTGTTAGTGATAAGAGAGAATTAGATAGAATTGGGAGAAGGCTTTCTAGGAACCTGCCAGGAAATTATACCTGAGATCAAAGGAATGAATGAATGAATGAATTTTTTTAGAAGAAGGTGAAACAGGATTAAAATATGGGAACTAATATGCTAAGGTTCTAGTATGGTAAGTTAGCATATGGTATGTTAGCTATATGTACATATCAAAGAGAGACTGGAGAAAAATTTCTTATTGCCCACCCCATACATTATTTGTCAATTGTACTGTTCCCACGTCCTTCCTAGCAAGAGTAAGTAGGAGAGGGGTTCTCAGAGACCTACAGTGAACTTGCCCTGTCCAATTAAATCGGTATCCCTGAACTACACAGTTGAAAGTCTAGATTACCTAGGTAGAGGCTGTTTCTCTAAGGTTGTCGTCCCCCAAACAGTAGAAAAGTTACAAGAAATATTTATTTTTCCAGATTTGCCTATGTAGATGTGACCAACCCAGCCCGAACTATGTCATTTAGTAGATCATCTAGTTGGCCATACAGCATCTTTAGGGACTTATTCCCTGAGGCATTTTTTACTTATATTTAAAATGTACATTTTATAAGTAAATTATACACTAATGAAGTAGAATTATAACCAACAAAAGAAACAATATAACATGTTGCCCATATCTGAAGTATTATTTGTTTCCAGATAATTATATGACATTATCTCGTTTGATTGATCTCCTAAGAAGATGTGGAAAACTCGAGGATGTCCCAAGATTTTTCTCAATGGCTGAGAAACGTAACTCCAGAGCAAAGTTGGAGCCAGGATTTCAGTATTGTAAAGGACTATATCTTTGGTAAATCTATTGACAAATAAATGCTACATAATTTTTTTTTCTCATTGTAAATCAAGTAGAATAAGCTTTTCTTTGTAGTAAAAAAAATGTACGTTTCAAAATAGTTCATCAGTTTTATTTACCAGACAGATTATAAACTAATATAAGTTTTGTAGTCAGTGATTGAAATAAATAATTCTTTTAAACATCTAACAAGGTACACTGGAGAACCAAATGATGCCCTTCGACATTTTAATAAAGCTCGGAAAGATCGTGACTGGGGCCAAAATGCCCTTTATAATATGATAGAAATCTGTTTGAATCCAGATAATGAAACTATTGGAGGTGAAGTATTTGAAAACCTGGATGGAGACCTGGGGTGAGTTATTTGACATATTATCCTTTTTTAAAAAACACTTGTTGGAGATAATAAACAGGATACTATACAAAAGAACTAAATTCTAGGATAGCAATAATGAAAGGGCAGATGAATAAAATAAATAGGCATTTCATTGCCTGTTTCAGAGAATAGTTATTTTAGCAAATTGAATAGTTATTCAATAGATTAGTTATTGCTAACATAACTATTCTCTGAAACAGGCATAAAATGTTTTTAGGTTTCCTAAATAATAATAGACATGTTATGAAGACACTCCCCTAATTGTAGAATTTGACAACTATGGCAAAAATTATCCACACAATAATAGTAACTACTTAACAAATGGTAGGTATTTTCCAGACCCTGTCCTCTATACTTTCTATGCACTATCTCATTTGTTTTCTACAATAGTATTGCAAAATAAGCTGAGTCAACTTGTTTAATGTGATAGTAATGATGGAGGCAAGATTAAGACTGAGTCCTGACTGCTGCTAGTGTGGTATACTGCTAGTCAATGGTTATTTATCAACCTGCATTAGTAGCCTGTGCTCTCTTTAGACTCGGGCAAGGCATGTGGGGAATGTATTAGGACATAAAGAGAATATGAGGTAGTTCCTGCCTTCAGGAGTGTGTAATTTACTTAAGAGGCAAGACAATACCTGAAACCTTTCAATCTGCAACTAAACATAAATGGATTTACATGGATATTAAGTATTGTCAGAGTTCATAGGAATCATAGCAGTGCATGAGGTATTCAGGGGAAGATGCATGGAGGAGCAGGAAAAAATTAATACTAGATTGCCAAGAGATTTCAATGACAGATTTTAATGCTTGGATTACAGAGATCAATTAGAGCTAGGAAGTGGCATGTTTATGGTTGTTATAGGAAGGTTGAGGTAACATTGCTGTTACGGAACTATAAGCTATCCAAGTGGAAATCTTCTGCAGGCAATTCAAAATACAAAACTAAAACTCTGAAGAGAGGTCACAGCTAGGGATAGAGATTTGGGAGACATCTGCAGAGTGCATAGTTGGAACTCCATGAATGGCCTCTTTGAAAGTGGTAGAATGAAGTAACAAAAATCTGAGAACTAAATGTTAAGTTTGTTAACATTTAAGGGATCTGGAGGAGGAAGGAAGGTCAGAAAAGGGCAATCAACATGGTAGAAAGAGAACTAAAGCCATGTAGTGTTACAGAAGCCAAGGAAGAAGAACTTTGAAAATGGTAGTCAACAGCGTGACATGTTTTAGGTAAGATAAGCCTAAGGTCTGAGAAGAAGACCAGTGGCTTTAGTGATTGGACTTTGAGTGTTTAATTTCCTTTTATTAATTGATTTGTGTATATGTGTGTGTGTGTGTGTGTGTATAAAACAAGAAAATTGCTATTAAATATTCAAATTGCACTTGAAATTACCTTTTGACACACATAATTTCTGAGAGTCTGATAGGCAATGTGGTGAGGAGAACAGAGTAGATTTTATATGTCTGATAAACTTAGATTCATGTCCTAGGTTTACCACTTATTAGCTGCATGACCTTTAGCAAATTACCTGTTTGAGCCTCAGTTTTCCTGTGTGTAAAATGGATTAAACATAGAATGAAATAATACAGTATTTGTCACTTTTTCCTCCTCCTTTTCTTTCCTTTCACTTTTTGAATAGATATATGTTAATTTTATTGTTCTACTTATAGTTTTATATTTGCTGGAATGCACACATTTACAACATGTAGATATTGTCCAACTTTTGTCTTCATTCTAGAGGAAATTAATGCTTAATGGTGTTTTATTGAGTCCCTATTAATTTTGTTTAAAATGCATTGTAACTGTGCTTCAGTTTCTATTAGAAGAGAATGAGTGACATTCTTCACAAAAGATTACTTTTAAATGAATGACAAAAAGTATAAAAGAATGCCCAGAGCTTTTTTGTACAAAAGCCAATTCTAATCTCAATGAATTGTATCATGAGTAAGAGACATAAGTGATTTATTTTTAATTATATACAGTAATTCAACTGAGAAGCAAGAATCTGTGCAATTGGCAGTAAGAACAGCAGAAAAACTTCTTAAGGAACTAAAACCTCAGACTGTTCAGGGTCACGTACAGCTTCGCATAATGGAAAACTATTGCTTAATGGCTACCAAACAGAAATCTAACGTTGAACAAGCATTAAATACCTTCACTGAAATAGCAGCATCTGAGGTTAGTGGATTTTCTTTTTCAGCTTCATATGTTATCTTTATTTGGTAGTATAGAAACATGTATTTTGATTAGTTGTTTATTTTCTGAAGAAACATTGACTTAATTTCCTGTTTTGTTTTGTTTTGCTTTGTTTTGTTTGTTTGTTTGAGACAGAGTCTTGCTCTGTCGCCCAGGCTGGAGTGCAGTGGTGTGATCTCGGCCCACTGCAAGCTCCGCCTCCCGGGTTCACGCCATTCTCCTGCCTCAGCCTCCCGAGTAGCTGGGACTACAGGCGCCCACCACCACACCCGGCTAATTTTTTGTATTTTTTAGTAGAGACGTGGTTACACTGTGTTAGCCAGGATGGTCTTGATCTCCTGACCTCATGATCCACCCACCTTGGCCTCCCAAAGGGCTGGGATTACATGAGCCACCGCGCCCGGCTTAACTTTTATTAAAAATTAGGTATATAGTTGGGCATATACAATGTCCCCTTCTTTGCAGAAGAGACGATGTTACTGTTTTGATGTGTTGTTGATGTATTTCTCTCTACTGGAATGTTAAATTCCAGAGAAAGGGAATTCTTCAAAAGTACATAAGTTAATTCTCAAGGGAGCCACTTTATCCTCTGGAGAATTTCTGTGTTGTAGATGTAGCCCAGATTAACTTACTAAGTGGAAGTAAACACCTGGCTGCCCTGATGTCTTACCTCTTCACTTACATGAACTTGGAATTTTTCCAGCTATATAGCTACATGAGAGCAATACTGGCAGCTTCTAACTTAGTCATACAAATAATTATATAATTTTTTATTTTTTTTATTTTTTTGACACGGAGTCTCACTCTGTCGCCCAGGCTGGAGTGCAGTGGCGCAATCTCAGCTCACTGCAAGCTCCGCCTCCCAGGTTCACGCCATTCTTCTGCCTCAGCCTCCTGAGTAGCTGGGACTACACGCACCCACCACCACGTCCGACTGATTTTTTGTATTTTTAGTGGAGATGGGGTTTCACCGTGTTAGCCAGGATGGTCTTGATCTCCTGACCTCATGATCCACCCGCCTCAGCCTCCCAAAGTGCTAGGATTACAGGCGTGAGCCACCGCGCCCGGCCACAAATAATGATATTCTTTGGCAACACTGAAATAACCTCCTGCAATCTTTTCAGATTTGTTATTTTCATAGTATTATTCTTACAAAATCAGAGGCTTTCTTCTCTTCACTGTGCTTGAATCCACCTTTTTTCCTTTTCTTTGAAACGGAGTTTTGCTGTTGTCGCCCAGGCTGGAGTGCAATGGCGCGGTCTCAGCTCACTGCAACCTCCGCCTCCCAGGTTCAGGCAATTCACCTGTCTCAGCCTCCCAAGTAACTGGGATTATAGGTGCCTGCCACCATGCCTGGCTGTTTTTTGTATTTTTAGTAGAGAGGGGTTTCGCCATGTTGGCCTGGCTGGTCTGGAACTCCTGACCTCAGGTGATCCACCTACCTCGGCCTCCTCCACCTTTTTTCTTACTCTGTAGATACTGTTTTTCCTTCCCTCACACAACACTTTATTTCTTCAATTACTTGATATTAAGAAAGGAATTCTAGATACCCTCCCATCAGCAGTTGGTAAGTTACTTTTAAGCATATTCATTGGATTTCATGTTTATTCTTCCATTCAGTGATGCTGTAGGCCACTGGAAGCTCATTTTGTGTCTCTCAGAGGACACACAGAATTTTGCTGTGATTTCTTATGGTTCAGTGGTCACAGTGGCAACAATAAACTACCCAAAGCCCTGTACATTGATCTCTTTCCCCTCACCTTCCAGGGCCCCGGAGGAGATTGAGATGTCAGGGGTTTGGGAGACCTGCAACTCATGTTGTGGCTTGGGTACAAGTATCCTAGATGGCAGCTTTATTACCACACTTGGAACAAAAGAGCAGGGCAGCACGTCAGCAGCAACCCTCCAAAGCAAGGCCCTTCTGCACACATTGAAGTAATGTGCTCAGGGGTCATGCTCTGTTGAATTGGCTTTGTGGAACAGATGGATGACAGCTGCTGAATGAAGACAGAGCAGAAGTAGAGCAATCATGTACATCTAAGAGAATCTCTAGGAACATGAGGAAGCACAGTCTCATGTCAAGTGCCATAGCTACTGAATGCTGTGATGTGCTATTCTATCTCATAACAATGAGAAAGTTTATTTTGACTAAATCCATTATCCCTACTGTGAAGTTTAAGAGAGGAAAAAAAGCCAAAAGCAGTGAATGATATTACAGCTATTTCCTAGAAAGACTATGCCTGCTTTCTGTTGATGAGACTGCGTTATTTTTTTAATCATCCTTACGTATGTGGTTAGTAAAATACTATCTTCAGATATGTTTACTAACCATATTATTCAAAAGATAATGATACATGAGCTGAAGTTTCATAAGCATCAAATTTTATCTCACATTTTTTTCTTTTAACTCATAGGCTGCATATATTCAATATAATGAATATTCATTAAGCAGCCAGCAAGTGCTAAGCATAGTGGGAAACACAAAGATAAATAATGTATGGTCCCTTTTTTCAAGTTTCTCATAGTCTATGGAAGACAAGGCAAGCATACTGACTATGATGACTTAATACAAAGCAAAATGTGTTACATTCCTTACTAGAATTGCAAATAAAAATGCTGTAGGAGACAGTATAAGGAGAGTTGGGGGACCCTTTTGTAAAGAAGGTATGATTTAAGAAAAAATAGGATTTAAGAAGCAGGTATGATTGAAGAACCAGGATAAATTGCATTTTAACAGGCAGAAATGAAGACAGTGTGTTCCAGAGGAAGAGGAAAATGTGAACGAAGTCAGGGAGGCAGAAAAACATAGGGTATGTTTACAATCCTGTGTGTCATTCAGAGGGACTGAAAAAGAGGTATGTGACAGGAAATCATGGAGGACATGCTGGAAGATACATTAAACCCAAGCTAAAGTGTTTCCACTTGCTTTCATTGCATCACCTCAAACCATAAAGATGAGGTGTTTGTAATACAGCTGTATTGTCCACATCCGAGTCTTGTCCTTGGCAATCTAAAATTACTGCAATTCAGAGTTATTGAGAGACAGAGAGAGAAGCTGGCTCTAGGTCTTAGGATGTCTGCACCAGAAAGAAATACCTAATGCAGGGATTAGAATTCAGGTTTGCTTTTAGAAACTGTTCTTCAGTTCACTCAGGAGTGATCAAGTTGTGAAGAACCGGTAGATTCTAACCAAACTCAAAGTGTAAGTCAGAGAGGTTATTTTTAATTGTGTAGTATAGGGGGAATGTGGGACCTTTTAATAGGACCCTCTTCCTCTTAGGCTGTCCTAGGACCTTGCTGACAAATACATAGCAGGCCTCTATTTTCTCTCCTCTTCTGGCCCACCTGAGGTGGGCTGGGTTGGGGAGAGGGTGAGGCTCTGTTATTGGTAACATCCTACACGTCTTTGTAATCTACAACCAATTGGTTGAATTTAACACTCAAACCATTTTGCCACCCCTTACCTAGAGGAACAGATTACATCTTGGAAGTTTATTGATAGACATAGAATTTGAGGTAAGGAAGTTTTTATATTTCTAAAAGCTGTTTTTATAAAACCCTAATGTACTGCCCTTCTCTATTCCAGAGTTATTTCTTACTTCCAACCATAATCAGTTGGACATTGAACATTTTACCACTCTCCTTTTACAGTATTCCTTATCAGTTACCCAAATTTGCTATCTTATAGTATACTTCTATTATAGTAATGATATCATCAGTCCTCAGTCACAATTTCTTACCCTTTGTTTTTGTTTTTATTTTGAGACAGAGTCTCATTCTGTCTTCCATGCTGGAGTGCACTGGCATGATCCTAACTCACTGTGGCCTTGAACTCTGAGGCTCAAGAGATCCTCCCACTCCAGCCTCCTGAGTAGCTGGGACTACAGGGGCCAGCCACCACACTCAGCTAGTTTTTCTTTGTTATTTTTAGTAGAGGTGAGGTCTCGTTATGTACTAGCCTCAGCCTCCCAAAGTGCTTCGATTACAGATGTGAGCTGTCCACCTGGCCCCTTTATTTGTATGTCAAGCTGAGGCTTCTTTCTTTATAAATGCATCGTAATCCCTCTGCTGAAATTTAAGAAGCATCCTACCTTAATCAAGAACATACACATTATTGCTTATGAAAGTTAGTTGTCTGGATAGATCACTAATGGCCTCCATTTTATGTGAATTCTCATTAACCTATTGGTTTCATAGAGTGGCATTCTCTGACTGAATTCAAACTCTATCCAAAAGAATATCATATAGATTGTTTTAGGAAGCTGCAGACTCCAAATCTAAAAGCATAATTTAAGGCATTAGTTTATTTCATGTACTTTCTAAGTGGTGAATTAATTATGTGCCTTATTTTTAACATTTCGTTGTTCAAACTTTATTGGGAGAAGAAGTTTTTGGATAAAAGGAGAAGGGAGGGGAATAAAGCAATAGAAGTCATAATGGGTAAGGACCATCGTCAGGTAAATTATTGTTACTCGTCTTTGACAGGTGAAAGAAGTAAGGAGCCTAAATGTTAAATCTGAAATACAAACTGCTCAATAAGGATTTTACTGAAACAGTTTTATTTTTTCTGTTTCTATACAAAACTAAAACATGACTATTTGAACCCCATTAAAGATAAAGTCTCACTAATTATTGTAATTGTGTGCATGTGGCATCTGAATAGTTGTCATTATCTTGAATTATCTTGACCACACAGTGCTTGACCAAGTTTCTTCATAGCAGCTTGAGGGTACTTGATGTGTTAAATAATGATCTGTAATCACAGTTATCTGTAATGGAGCTAGAAATGGAATCCACAAACTAGTTCTTATGTAGCATTTTCTGCTTTCTGTATGTTTTTGAGACATTTATGTGTGTGCATCTTGTGGTCTAAAAGTTTATTTTCTTATAGAAGGATCATATCCCAGCACTCTTGGGAATGGCAACGGCTTATATGATCTTGAAACAGACTCCACGAGCCAGAAACCAGCTGAAACGTATTGCGAAAATGAATTGGAATGCTATTGATGCCGAAGAGTTTGAGAAGAGTTGGCTGCTACTTGCTGATATTTACATTCAATCAGCAAAATATGACATGGCAGAAGAACTATTAAAACGGTGCCTGCGTCATAATAGAGTAGGTGATTGAAGAGTAGAAAATAATTATTGACCTTTGCTGCATAAGCTTTCCATATAGATATCATTGAGTGGTAGTCCATTTCCAAGGATTCCTGTGTGATTTTTGAAAATTAAATGTTTATTCTTACCACAATCAGAAAACAAGCATTAATAATAAGAAAAAAGCCATTTGTCCTTTAAAGTTAAAAAAAAAAAAAAAAGATTTGTGCAATTTCAAGTTTCAGCTCTAGTGATGCCCTACTTAACGGAAAGTGTTTTTGGAATGTCAAACATTTGCCTGTGATTATCCATCTCATCCCAGAACTAATGAAAATTGCAGAAGAACATTAATTGCGGACGTCTGTCCCTCCCATTAAGAAATACTCTTGAATTTACTGCAGCTGCATGTCATTTTCTCATTATTAGAATCTATTATGCATAATATATTTTGTGGGAGAAAGTCTTCAGCTTTTAATTTCATTTGTTTAATAAAAATTCCTTATCTTTAGGTATAAAATTGAATATTATAAAGTCCTTAGAATTTAAGACTTTTTACTAACATTTTGATGTTTAATTACAAAAGATGTCATTATAGCAGTTCTTTACAGTTAAGATTTATTTTTTTGTTGAGAAATAATTGCACACAACTTAGAAATGATACTTATCTTCATATATTCATATCAATTACTTCAAAACCTTAATCACAGTAAATCTGTTTTATTCTCCTTGAGTGAATTAGATTACAAATGGACCATTTATTTTTTAAAGAGGAATTGTGATTATCTAGTACTATTAAGATTCTTTCCTAGGAACTTAACCTGAATGATCCAAGCATTTATCAATTTATAAACTATTCTAGATGATTAGTTACATAAATTTTATATTAAATTGGCTTTGAAAAGCAGAATGCTCGTTAATAGGCTTTGAAAATCTAAATTGCTGAATAGTTTACCCTTTCATATCTAGTCTAGGATTAACCAAGATTGCATGGGAATTTCAGTGCACACAGAATTTCAGTTTGCCAGAACGCTGATAACAATACATTGCATGGTTGAACATGATGGCTGCTTTAGAAGCTTCATTCAGCCCTGCTGGTTGAATATGTTGATATTGAAAGCATGACATTTAAGAACTAAAGCTTAGGAACCTTGAATTACATAATTTAAAAAATGGAAGTCATCCATATCTGGGGCAGGAAATGTACAAGATGACACTAGACTGTCTTGCTGTACCAGATGATGAAGGAAGCTATCCATGATGATTAGAGTTTGTGTCAGGGATCTAGAGGCCAACTTGAAGACACCTCCAGCACGCGAAGTTGGGATACTTTAAGTATCGATAAGAATGCTAACTGCAATATGTTGAAACACATAAAATATGTTTAAATCCATGACTTCTCAAAGATCCAAAATAGAAAAAACAAAACAAACAAAAAACCTAATTGGCGACCACTACAGTATGCTAGTGAACTGACTGCTATTTCTAAAGCTTGCAAATAAATATCCTGCCTTTTCTATACAGAATTGGTTAACCAAATAGTCAATGAGACGTTTCTCATCATAGACATTTTCCAGCTAACAAATGAAGAAAGACTGATAGACTATCCCCATTTTTCAACCCTGATAAATTTATATATGGATATAACATCACAAAAAGATGGAGAATCAGACATTTTGTGCTTCCCAATAGAAGAACATACATCAATGGCAGGGCTAGGGTTGGGATGAGACAAGGGAAACACTCAGTAATCAAGATAAATAATAATTTAATGCAGCTGTGCTGAACTTTATTGGAGCCTGAGTCAAAAGGGAATATGTGCATTCCTATATTCATATTTTTATGTTTTTTAAAAAATAGGTAATTGGTAATGGTTTTAATGAAAATATTGCTGGTGAGATTTCTTCCATTAAAGTGAGAAAAGTAAAATGATAAGAAATTAAGTTTAGGTATAAATAAAATGTTCAGTCTTAAATGTAGTGATTTTTAATATATACTTTCAGATTCTTCAGTATTTTTAAACTCATATTCTGGAAAAAAAATACAATTAAGAAATACACAAAAACACGCATCCATGTTTTTATGCCTCAGGCTCCAGTGTGGCTTATCATGGCACTGATGTTAGAAGTAGATTCACCCCTCCCCTCCAGAATCAAAATGGAATCCCAACCTTTAATTACAGTTTTCAGAAAATGTCAGTGACATAGCAATATGTTACATAAACACCACAAAGATGTAGTCAACTAAACTTGCGTTGTGAGAAATTTGGGGATAAATATTCATTTCTATTGCATTTCATTTCAAGAAAAGAGACACAGAGAGACAGACAGACATACTAAAGGGAAACCTCTAGATCAAAAAAGACTAGATCAAAACATTGACCACTTACAATGTTTGATCCTTATTCAGTCCTCATTCTAACAAAAACAAATTATATTGAGACAATAAAAATTTGGACAGTACTGGATATTTGGTGCTATTAAGGAGTCGTAAACATTTTAGGTGTGATAAAATTGTTTCTGTTTAAATAACATCTTTAGAGATGCACACTAACACATTTAGACTTAGTTGATATGATATCTGAGGATTTTTTTCTGTTAATACAGAAGGGTAGGTTTGTGAGATAGAGGTGAAACAGTATTAGTCACGAAATAATTGTTGAAGATAAGGGTTCATGGAGTTCATTATGCTCTTATCTTCATTTTTGTATGTGTTGAAATTACTCATAATAGTGTACATGTGCTTGTGTAAAATACAAATGCCCTGTTGTGTATTTCTGATTCTGTAAAGAAAACCCTGATTCTGCAGATTTGTAATGGAGACTTGCCATCAGAATCATTTATTAAGTTCAGTAAAAAATTTGATTGCCTAGCCAAGGTTGAAAACCATTATTTGATTTGTCATTTAAATGGGTTAATATGATTGACCTCTATAGTCACGAACATCCCATAAAATCTTAGTGATATCAGGTTTAATCTATTGATGTCGCCCATTTTTCTTCAGTCTTGCTGCAAAGCTTATGAATACATGGGATACATTATGGAAAAAGAGCAAGCGTATACAGATGCTGCCTTGAACTATGAGATGGCATGGAAATACAGCAATCGGACAAATCCAGCAGTAGGTGAGTTTGGCAATCACCTAGATTTTTCACAGAAAAATTATGTTTTATTTATTACTTTTCATTTAAATGCATTTGATTGTTTTCAAAACAATAAACATTGAGTCAATTTTCATCGTCAACCTTTCTGAAAGGAGAATACATTTTATATTTATAATATATTATTAGCTACTAATAGTTCAATTTCCTGAGTTCCAAACTTGTCCTCAGTCACCTCAGTGTACACCTAGTCTAATTCTGCCCCCTTCTCTTCCTTCTAAAAGGAGGTGCTATTTTGAAATTAGGAATGCCATGGAAAAAGATGTTTCCATTGCCAAGTAGGTTAGGAAAATATTGCATTAAATTTAATTACACAGGTTTCTTTACTTCTCAAAGCTGTTAAACACTAATGTATATTGCGATGGATATCACAGAGGGGCCATGTTTCCCACAATTATTTGACCATGGGCCATTTTTTTTTCTCCTGATCATCTAGAAACATCATCCACTCCCAGTGTTTTATAGGCTGTTTGTTTGAGTAATGCTAGTCTACAGTGTCCCTAACAGAGGTGGCATCAGAATATATGTCATGACTAACCTCTCCCCTCATGCCAGGGAGCTCATCCTCATGTTTGTGTACTCTTTCTTTGTGTTGGGTTGAAATATGCCTCCTTGAAACTGCCCAAGTCTGTTTTCCAGAGCAACCTACAGAATGCCTCCCTCTTACAGATCATGACCCTTTAAACTGCAATCTTCTGTCCTGTGTCCTAGGGCTTCTTTTCAAGCCATCTGCAGTTACTTGTCCATTCTTCCTAAGATTGAATTCTGTCTGAGTCTCTCATCTTCCTTGTTGCTGTCTCCTGGAAGCTCTAAAATAGTGTTTCCTAAACTGTGCTTTGGAGCACTTGGGGAGATTTTAATAATTATTATTATTTTTAACTAAAAAGAATGGAGTATGAAGGTGGTAGATGCCATGGCCATGTAAGTTTGGAAAGTGCTGCTTTATTTTTCCATGCCCCTCTGACCTGTTGTACCATAAATAAAAAGCCTCTTAACTATGGTTTGGCTAGTTATAATTAAGCTATTTTTTTCTTTTGATTAGGCATTTTGTCATCGTTAATTCAGCCTAAGATGGCATCAGTCTTTTCAGCAGCCATGTCACAGTGTGAATTCAATTTTGATTTGCAGTCAAATGAGTCACCCTCACACTAATTGCTGTCAGCTTAGGTCTTCCCTCATCTTTTAGTTTCCTGGAATCTGTTCTTATACTATACTAGACTTGTACAAAGCACAAGAACTAATGATTTTATAGTATTTTTTATTCTAAGGTGTGACGTGTCTTTCAGAATAAAGTCACCTCATAAAATAAAAAGTCCTTAAATGTCCTTAAAATATTAATTTTGACACTTTATTCCACAGAAGGAATGTACATAGAAGTTAAATTATTTATATATTCCATTCCTTGGAAGACCTCAACAAATAAAGAGATTCCAAATGACTAGTTCTTTCATTGTGTCATCATTGTATTTCATAGATTATTTTATCAGTTCCTCCAACTTTGCTTTGGTAAACATTTCTTTCTAAGGCTCTCCATTAATTCCTCAATTTCATCCTTAAGATTGTCATTGCATCTCACTTCCTCAACCTGCCTGCCAAATAAACAATGCATTTCACTTTTTCAGTTGTCAGAAAACCCTTAAAATCATGCTTATGGTCAGGCGCGGTGGCTCACGCCTGTAATTCGAACACTTTGGAAGGCCAAGGTGGGCGAATCACGTGAGGTCAGGAGTTCGAGACCAGCCTGGCCAATATGGTGAAACACCGTCTCTACTAAAAATACAAAAATTAACGGGGCATGGTGGTGGCCACCTGTAATCCCAGCAACTCGAGAGGCTGAGGCAGGAGAATTGCTTGAACCCGGGAGGCAGAGTTCGCAGTGAACCGAGATCACACCACTGCACTGCAGCTTGGTTGACAGAGTGAAACTGTGTCTCAAAAAAAAAAAAAAAAAAAAAAATCATGCTCATGCTCTTTCCATAGATTTCAGGATTGAATATTATTATGAGAGGCACCAGGATGAATGATGAATGGATAATTTGCTTGACTGCAGTAAATTGCAAAAATTTATTTATAAATAAATATATATACACACACATATATACACACCCACATCATTTTGTACACCTTAAATATATACGAGGAAAAAAAGAAACACACTAGGAACAACTGAGATCCAATGAGAGAAGAAACTGTTCATGTTGCCCCCTCCATACCCATTCTCAGGTTACGTGACAGTCATTAGACTGTGTACAATGTTTGCGTTCTCTCTGTCTCTCCTGGTTGCATGTGGTTGAGTTCTAGTAAGTGTGGCAGGTACAGTGCAGCTGCAGTGCACATTTTCTTTCCCCTTTTGAGCTCTTTATTTCCTCTGAAATTTTTGTACTAGGTCATGTATCAAGTTTCTTCCAGTGTTAAAATTCTGTGATGATAATATATTGAATGTTTACATATAAAAAAATGCTAATATTTTGTGGTATTCTAAGGTTTTAAAAACCATTTCACAAGTATTTTATGTGATTTTTAAAATTATACTAAGAGTTAGAGGGAGGAGTTGTTATTCCTGGTTTAGCAATGAGGAAACCTGAAAATGACAGCTCAAGCCACTTGCGTAAGATCCCAAAGCTAGTCAGGAAGCCACAAACCAAAACTGACATCTTGACTAGTTTCCATGTAAGTATGTTTGGCATGACATCTTAAAAATTGCTTTTCTTTTTGAATGTCACAAACCATTTTAGTTCATTTTAGAATTTGTTGGTAATGACATCAAATTTACCTCTCTGGAACATCGTATTTTTGTCTAAAATCTGAGCTGTGAGTTTCTGTCATAGGCCCTGCGCACGTGTGCCTGTGTGCGTGTGTGTGTGTGTAGATATGTATATATACAGTCATGTGTTGCTTAACAGTGGAAATATTCTGAGATATGCATCGTTAAACAATTTCATTATTGTGTGAACATCTTAAGAGTATACTTACACAAACCTGGGTGCTAGATCCTACTACACACCTGGGCTATCTGGTATAGCCTATTGCTCCTAGGCTGCACGCCTGTACAGCATGTTACTATCCTGAATGCTATAAGCAGTGTGTGTATGTAAACGTATAAAAGGTACAGCAAAAATACAGTATTAAAATCTTTGGGACCACCATGATGTATGTGATCTGTTGTTAATGAAACATCATCATGCAGTGCCCGACTATATAAAATAGTATGAATTTTAGATCATTTCTGTTTCTTTCTTTTTACTACCATCTGATAATGTTCTTTTCAAACACTTAAAATTTTAAACATTTGTTTTGGTACTTTTATTAGAGCCCAAGAGCACTATTCACATTTCTTATTTCATATTTTGAAGAGGTAGAGTGAGATATTTATTATTACACATTGTTTTACATTGCATTATATCTTGTTTACTGAGTGCACAGCTGCTGTTACCTTTCTTGTCTTCTTTTCTCATTTTTATAGCATGTTACAGGAGAACAACATCCATTAAAAGGAATGTCTTAAACATTCTTCTAATTGTTGGTAGTAGAAATGTGGCATTTCACTATCAGTAATTGTGATAATTCTTACGAGTCATTGATGACTAATCTGCCTTCCTCTGTGTCGCCCTCCTACGTGCTTTGTCTTTTCGCCATACTCCAAGTTCATCAACTCCCTATGTGTCCTACCACTGGCCTTAATCCACGCAGTTTCCTCTGTCTGAGAGTGTCCTTGATTCCCACCTTAGGCTAGTTTATGCCTCATTCTTCAGATTTTGGACATCTCTTGATACTCTCTTCTTCCCCGATTCAGGTTCTTTATGGTAACTCACTTGGCCTGGATCTTTCCTTCATAGCATTTATCTCAGTTTTGAAATTATTCATTTACTCAAGAAACTATTTTAAAATGTATTTTTTCTCCTAATAGAATGCAAACCTCATAACTGTAGGCATCAGTTTGCCTGTGTAAGTGCTAAATAAATCTGTACTGTATAAATGAATGGCTGTGTTGTCATTTACTGCCTTATGATGAGTTTTTACTATAACCTGAAATAAATGAGACTTTTCTAGTAAGTTATAGAAACCACAGTTGTGGGATGGCAGCTTTCTGACTGATCAGTGTACTCACCGTGATCCTTTTTTCCAACTCCACTTTCTTTTCTTCTTACACTTCTTTTGTGTCACTCTGCCTTCTGTTATCACACAACTTCTCTGTATAGTGTAGTTTAGTTGTTCATTCACCAGCCTCCCTTACAGATTCTCTAGTGAGTAAGCAAAAAGAGGAGGAGGCAAGGAAAAGTAATAGTAGCAGTGTACTCCATCATTCTGTTTTATGGTTTTTGTCTTAACAGGATACAAACTGGCATTTAATTACTTAAAAGCAAAAAGATACGTGGATTCAATTGACATATGTCACCAGGTAAACACTTAAATTTAGATTCCTTAAAATTTTTCAGATGCACAATTTCCTACTTTTTAAAATCTCCAGATGTATATGAATAGAAGTAGAGGATATATAATTTTAGTTAAATAATTTATCAAATATGTTTAGGAAGATTATCCATGTTCAAAATTTAGAAAGTGATGTTCACCTAAATAAAAAACATGTTTTTACTTTGAGATCAAATAATAAAATGTTTATGTCAATTTAAAGACAAAGACCACTGAAGGGTACATATTAAACAATAAACCATAGAATATTTACATGTATGGAAAGGAGTAGGATTAAAGAAGTGGAGTAAAAGAGACTTTTACTTTAAAAATAAATAAATAAATAAAAAGGATCAGTGGCAGAAACATGTTAAATAAAATTTAGTCTTTAAGTTAGCAGATATTTGAAGATAATATAGATTCTCCAGATCATTGTTCTGATTAGAAGTTCTTATGAATGTGTCTGAATCTGGTTATTAGAGAATTCAGATTGATCAATTAGAGATAAAAAGGAATTCTATTAGAAGTCATTCAATTACATTCTGTAATTCATCCCCTACGAAATGATCACCTACTTAAATGACAAATATTTAAATTATGGTTTTAGAATTTACAGTCTCTTTATATATACATTGTCCCATTGATGTTCCATGTAAGACATTCTATTAAACATTGTGAGGACCTCCAAGAGAAGTTCCTTAGAAAAGAATTTTGTAATGCCCCTTATCCCACAGAGCTATCTGTTAGCATCATTACAGTAAATACTTGGCCTTAGTAATTGCGGTTAGTTACTGAGTCTCTGTAAAGCAGTATTTCAGTCAGGTTAGGGTTGTATGCTAATGTAAGGCTATATATTAGGATCATTTTTGGAGTTATTTAAAAAAAAACAAGTATCTCCCCACTCTTAGACTCAGTAGATCTAGAAATATGTGTATCTCAAGATCATTTCAGGTAAAGCTAATGTGTGCTGCTGTATAAAAGTCACTTTCTAAGGGTTTATCAAATATTATGAATGAAAAGCTAAATTACAAAACTATTCTAAATCATTGATACATAATTGTTTTATACAACTAATCTATTAGCTAAGCAATTATATTTGTTATATTTTCTACATTTGATATTCACATTCTATTGTTCTCATCTAACTACCGTTAATAGAAAGGAATCATCATGTTACATTTAAAATGCCACCATTAAAAAGTGTTATAGCCGTTGTAGTATTAGTACAAGGAAATCTTAACTGTAATGCTCATTTCTAGTAAGTTTTTTAGCTCCGTAGTTTTTGATCATTAGTTACAAGTTTTTGTGGGTTCTTTATTTGTTTTGCAGGTTCTTGAAGCACATCCAACTTATCCAAAAATCAGAAAGGATATACTTGATAAGGCCCGTGCATCTTTAAGACCTTGAAAATAATTTTAACTTAAGTGTTGGTTTAACAGGAATTGAAAGAAATCTAACTTTCAGTTCTTCCTGTTCAAAACAGGTTTGAGCTCAGTGCTTTGTTAATAGAAGTAGCCCCTTTTTTGTCCAGCAGAGGTTGCTGCTGTACATCAAGAAAAGTACTGTGGTACTATGTGAAATTGGTGTTTCCTAATGGAGTTGAATGAGAGCTGCTCTATTTGACTCTGTTTTGATTAGGTACAGATTTGGTGACTCTGTGGTAAAGACTATAATTATTTCTATAAAGAATATTTTGTTAAAATCTAGGCAATTAAATACCCTGTATCTTTTCTAAGGAATATTGTTTATTTCAGGAAATATATTTAAAATGCATTGTTCTCTTTTAAAGTGGTTTTGTTATATTCTTTTTTTTTTTTTTTTTTTTTTTTTTAAGACGGAGTCTTGATCTGCTACCCAGGCTGGAGTGCAGTGGCACGATCTTGGCTCGCTGCAACCTCTGCCTCCTGGGTTCACGCGATTCTCCTGCCTCAGCCTCGCGAGTAGCTGGAACTAAAGGCATGTGCCATCACGCCCAGCTAATTTTTTGTATTTTTAGTAGAGACGGGATTTCACCATGTTAACCAGGATGGTCTTGATCTCCTGACCTCGTGATCTGCCTGCCTCGGCCTCCCAAAGTGCTGGGATTATAGGCGTCAGCCCATGCTCCCAGCCTGTTTTTGTTGTATTCTGTGTTGTTTCAAAGATTGGAATAAATCTGCCTGCAAATAACTCATTAAAAAGACAATATATATATTTTAAATATATATTTTAATAAAGGTTTTATAAATGTATGGTTTATATTCCTCTTGGAACTCAAAAGACGTGGTAAGTTTTGCAAAATCAGGGTAAGCTCCCCCTGCATTCTGTAATGTTAATGGGTGGTGCTATATTGCAGAAAATGTAACTTTCATTAAAAAATCTTTTTTGGAAGAGGATAAAGAGTGTGTGTTTCCCTTTCCTTTCTTGAGCTCATTCTTCCTGCTTTCAAGGCTGCTGTGGTCTTAAGAAATAACCAGGACCTGAAATCTCAATTTAAATAGGTCCCTTATTAGGGATATTTAACCCTAGCCTAGAAAACTTAGTCTGCAGGTGTAATTTCAGACACTGTAACATTTGATGGTAAAGGCTGACCAAATACTTTTGGTCAGCAGGGAGTCACAAAGCACACCATGTGAAAGCAACAGTTTCCCCAGCTCTGTCTAATAGCACCCTGGCATAGAAGCTTTCACTCTTACACTAAATTTAACCTAATCTAGACTTAATCCTTAGCATTATTTTTAATTTCTCATCTACATCTTTTCAATTTTCCTTAAAATTGTAGTAAACACAGTCCTCAATTTTTTTTGCATTTACAATGAACAGTATTTATAAGTCATTTGCTGCTTTTTATTAAATGTCCTGTGTTTGTTTTGAACGACATTCTCTTCTTTCTGATCATTTCTCCCATTTTTCAAAATCCTTTTCATTTCAATTATGTTATAAAATTCCAAATATTCCTCTTTTCAATTAGCAAAACAGTTGTGTGTGTGTGTGTGTGTGTGTTTTGTTTATTTTGGTTTTTTTTTTTTTTTTTGAGAAAGAGTCTCACTGTCACCCAGGCTGGAGTGCAGTGGTGCTATCTTCCCCACTGCAACCTCTACCTCCTGGATGCAAGCAATTCTTCTGCCTCAGCTTCCTGAGTAGCTGGGACCACAGGCGCACGCCTGACTAATTTTTGTATTTTTAGTAAAGATGGGGTTTCACCATATTGGCCAGGCTGGTCTCGAACTTCTGGCCTCAAGTGATCTGGCCGCCTTGTCACCTAGCTTTTGTTTATGGCATTTCATAGAAATGTTTAATAATAAGAGCATTTATGAGGCACTTCATATATGTTAAAATGCTTTTATATTTCTTACATTTGATCTTCGCAAACCTATAATGCCAGAATTATTATCCCTGTTTTACAAATCTGGAATCATGAAACATTACCTCTTTTTCTTAATTCAGGTGGAGGAATATCTTTCGGCCTGAGTGGACTTTTTTTTTTTTTTTTTTTTTTGAGACGGAGTCTTGCTCTGTCCCCCAGGCTGGAGTGCAGTGGCGCTATCTCACTGCACTGTCTCCCAGGCTGGAGTGCAGTGAGTGGCACTCACTGCAACCTCCGTCTCCTGGGTTCACACCATTCTCCTGCCTCTGCCTCCCAAGTAGCTGGAATTACAGGTGCCCGCCACCATGCCTGGCTAATTTTTGTATTTGTAGTAGAGATGGGGTTTCACCGTGTTAGCCAGGATGGTCTCAATCTCCTGACCTTGTGATCCGCCCACCTCGGCCTCCCAAAGTGCTGGGATTACAGGCGTGAGCCACCACGCCCGGCCTCTGAGTGGACATTTTTAAGGACAATGCTATGGACTGAATGTTTGTGTCCCCGCAAACTTCATATGTTGACATCCTAATCTTTAATGTGATAGTATTGGGAGGTGAAGCTTTAGGAAATAATTATGTCATAAGGCTGAAGCCCTTGTGAGTGGGATTAGTGCCCTTATAAAGGGGACCCCAGAGAGTACTCTAGCTATCTTTCTACCATGTGAGGACACAATAAGAAGTCAACTATTTGCAACCAAAAGAGGGTCCTCACGAGAACCTGGTGGTGCTGGAACCATGATCTCAGACTTCCAGCCTCCAGAACTGTGAGAAATAGATTTGTTTTCTTGATAAGCCCACCGGTTTGTGATATTATTGCAGCCGGAGCTGACTTGGGCAGAAATCGCATAACAGAATGCCTTTAGTAGTTCCAATGAACTTGCATCATGGGATGCTAGAATCATGGAAATTGGATAGAGAAATAGAGCATCTGTTCTCTCAGCAAGACATTTCCAAATCAGTTTTCCTGTCTGTAAGAGGAGAGGAAGGTTTTGTTTGTTTTTTAAGCAGCCATTTATTTTGCACCTGCCATTTGTTAGATGCTATTTTAGGGACTTTCCTTACTTTATGTCTTTTAATTTTCAGTCAGCTATTAAGAGAAATAATATTCCTACTTTTCAGATAAGAAAGATAAGACCTGGACTAAATGATTTGCCCAGGGTCATAGAGAAAAGTATCAGAGCCTGAATTCCATACTGGCCCAGTCAACTTCAAAGCCTCTGCCTCATTTATTATATTAAGATGCCTTCTATAACTAAGAGATAATGTTTCTATAAGAAAAAGTGATCTTGTCTACCTCTGGCTAGCAGAAGAAACTGACTGGTGTATCACAGAGATAGCTAAGTAATGAAGAACAAGATGAACTGACTGGAATGAACAGCTGTTACAAATGGAGAAACTATCAAAGAGCAGTCTAATTGAGGAGCAGTGTAGTGTAGCAGTCAAGAGCACGGATCTGAAATCAGACCAGCCTGGATTTAAGTTTTGGCTCTACCATTACCCAGATGTTTCATCTTTCTCCAAGTTACACACTCTCAGCCTCAGTTTTTTCACCCATAAACAAGCATATAAGGATAATAACCTGCCTCAGGTTGTAAGGATTAAAGGGAACTTATATAAAACCTATAATGAATTTGACTCACTAGGCTCTTAATAAATAGTAGCTCCTCTTATAAGCAGAACAGGGCCAAGTAGTAATTACAACTGAGAAGAGAAAATGCTGTTCAAAGCAAGATGAAAAAGGTGAGTAAAGTCCCTTAGAGAGCTCAGCCCTACAGGATTTGAGATTCTCATTCATACCCTCTGTCCTTCCCTCCTCATTTTTCTTCTTCAACTACTTCCCTCTTTTCCTCTCTCTCTCCCCACCAAATATTATGCTAGACTCCACATGCAGCATGTCATTTTATCCACCTTGAGCTTGCTGTTGCCCTGCTTTCCTCGCTGTGGAATTCTCTTCCTCCTGTCCCTCCCTTCACCCCCGCTTCCTACTCTGAGCTTCCTTCTCCAGGTTTGCTCCTTCTTTCCATCAGCTATCACTTTATCACCACCTCCTCAAAGAGGCCATGTTCATGTCCAGGCCCACAATCTCAAGTAGCCATCCTGTGATTCTGTATCATATTATCCTTTTTAAACTCTATGCAGCACTTACTACCTCTGATGTTTGTCTTCTTTAAGGATTTGATTGCCTCATGTGACAAGCCCAAGATCTGTGACAGTTGGAGCTCAAACTAGGCAGTCTTGATTCCAGACTCCTCTAAACTAGTATTTCAAGGAACTAATGCCCATGACATGTTAAATGGAAGTTTGGGGACTTACACTCAGGATGGAAGCAGGGGGACACAGCAGAAATGAAAGAATTTTCTGTGGATCTGAGATCTGCACACCTGCCCCCCTCATGGTAAGTACGCAGTTGTAAATTTAATGTACTTTTGACCTTAATTCAGCTAGTATGGTGAACTGGGTCCCAAGAGGAAATAGCTTTCTTCCCCAGAAGTCAAGAACCTAGAGCAAATCTGGAATCTGGAAGGCTTTTATGCATGGACAGCTGAGGAAGCGGGTTGAACTTTGCACTAGAGTAGAAGTAGATAATGGAATCACTATGGAAACCAAAAGACCAATTAAGAATCTGACAGGAGCAATCCTAGTTTGTGACTGGAGATGACAAGTGAATAGCTTTAAAATAGGATCATATAACAGCATTCATGCTGATAGATTTTTTTAAATGCAAGGTTGGCAAAGGTGCAAGGAAACCACCACATTCGGACGCTGCTCGTCGCAGTGTAGCACAGCCTTCCTGAAGGGAATTTGGCAGCACAAAATAAGAGTCTGTCGTTTAACCAAGTGATCCCATGTAGAGAAATTTATCACAGGAAATATTCCGAAGTTTTCTCAAAGGTTTCCAATTTTAAAAATTGAATTTTTTGCTGCTTTTGGTTATCAAAACATCCAACATGAGGTTGTCAAATATGTAAGATTTGACCAATAATATAGTACTAGGTAGTTATTGAAAACTATTTCAAGGGTTTATTTATGTATTTAATTTTTTTGGCTCATTCCTGTAATCTCAACACTTTGGGAGGCCGAGGCGGGTGGTTTGCCTGAGCTCAGGAGTTTGCAACCAGCCTGGGCGACACGGTGAAACCTCGTCTCTACTAAAATACAAAAAATTAGCTGGGCATGGTGGTGTGCACCTGTAATGCCAGCTACTTGGGAGGCTGAGGCAGGAGAATTGCTTGAACCTGGGAGGTGGAGGTTGCAGTGAACCGAGACTGCGCCACTGCACTCCAGCCTGAGCAACAGCGAGACTCCTTCTCAAAAAAAAAATTTTTTTTTGAAAGATTTTAACTGCTAAAATGCTCACAAAATAAGTGAAAAAAGAGGAAAATGTAACTATTCAAATAATAATATATCCATTTGCCAAAAATATAGATGCATATAAGAATATACGAAACTAGATGAAACTAACCCAATTGTTAACATAGTTATATCTGAGTGATGAAATATTTATTTACCATTGTAAAAGTTAACTGGAATTAACATATTATTCTACACTAAAAAAAAAGTTTTTGTTGTTTTTTAGAGAACAGCCTTCTCAAACTTGCTTTTTGCTGTTTAAAGTTATTTTTCTGAACACAGACGAAGAGAAAAAGCTAAACAAAAGCTGACATTTCAACTCTCAATACCACACTTTACTATTAATTGTTAATGCAAAATGTAATCTATATTACTTCAATGGCCAGCGGTAGAGATTCAGAAAGTGGAAGATAGAAAAAAAGACAGCGCGAAAGTAGTAGTAGGAGTGGTAACAGAAGTGGTACTAGAACTTAAGAGTTCCAGAGGGGATGTGTAAGAGCACAGTCCTGCAATTACATAAAGAATTGAGAGCAAACCCAGTACTCTGTAATTTTAGTCCATTATTCCAGTAACAGAGTTTTAATGATGATTCTACCAAATATAATAAATTAGAAGCCAGTGGAAATATCTGAAATCCTGCCGAGCCTCCACGTGTGGTCATGCGGTGTGTGCACTGCAGAGGGTGACCCAGGCAAGGGCGCAGGAGATGGAGGCAGAAATCCTCCAAGTCTTACCACTCTGCAACTGCATCCGCATGCAGGAGGACTCCCTTTTCTCATTTGAATACAACTTTCTCATAGGCTAGTGGAAGCCCTGCAAATGGAAGGCAAGGAACTCGAGTCAGTATAGAAAAGTTTTTAGAAATAAGGCTGAGGGTGAAGAGTGATGTGTCCATAAGAGTGTGAGAAGTCTGTCTTTTAAGATAAGAGCTACTTGGGCATCTATGGAGAAAAAAAAAGAGAAAAAGCCAGTAAATATTGAAGGTACGAGAAAGAGAGGAGGGGAAAACCTGAGTAGAAAAATGGTGGCATCCAGGGGGTGCACAATTTTTGCAAGGGGAGTGAAGGAACAAATGAACTGCAGAAAGAGTCACTGATATAAAGGTGACTTCAGGAGCCCTTATGCTAATTGGCTCCAGTAGTTTTATAATGAATAAAATAGTCTTTGAGCTAAGGGCAGTACCACTCCTTCATATGCATAGGATCTTGGACCTCTGTTTTCTTTGAACTCTTAAGGTATTTTTCACTTATATCTAGGTTCCTGGTTGTGGTTGTTGGAAGTCTGCCTGCCAGATTAGAGGGGAGTTACTGTAACATGATAAGTCCCAGTTATGAGCAAAAATGTGCTACCCCCTTCTAATACTTTTCTTAAGAACCAGATGTTTTCTAGAAAAATGTTTCACTCTGCAATCTGCCTTACAGTGCACATCAGTGAATCTGGCACAATGCCCATAAAAGCAATCTGATCCCATAAATGAAGGATGCGGAGTAATGAGCAGGTTCTAAATGTCTTACTTCTGAGTGGTATAACATGAGACTCGATGGCAATCCTTAAACCAGGCTGCTTTCAAATAGTATGTATGTTATTTTTATCTTCCTTCAAACAAATTCTTTTGGCAATGTAAAAGAAACCCTGTTTTTTTTTTTTAAGGGTGTATTTTAAGAAGGTAATTACTATTTCCATTTTCACCAAAAGCAGCCTAGTTTTATTTTTAATGGGTAAGTGATGTAAGAACTTTAAAAAACCACTTGCAACACAGAGGACAGAGCTGCAAAGTGTTCAGTAGTGTCCTTACTTATTTTGGGTCAGGGCAATAGGTCCTTTTTCATAGTTACAGATTCAACTTTCTTTGAAAAACACACTTAAGAACTTTGAGGAAAAAGAATGCACTAAAATGGTAAGCAGTTACAAAAATGTTCTTCATATAGTTTAAGTTTAATATATGAAGTTGCTCTAGTAAATAAATAAAAACTCCTCCCTTACATAGTTTCCTGAAGAATTTTTTGTCCAATTTTTCACATTGACTTAAGTTACAAATTGCAGAGGATAGATTAAGGGGGACTCTGGGTGGGGGCAAGCGCAGGACGTTGAGAAATCGCAAGTGCAAAGTTAAAACGATTGAATACATCCCATGTGAAGAATCAAGGTGAGGAAATGGGACAAACGACGTGTCTAGATCCTGATGTCACTTACTTGTGTTAAATACATAAATCTACTGCCTCTTATAAAATGTATGTGCTGGGTGGTTGTTTTTGTAGATTTTTAAAAATGCCTAATGTGCACTATTAAAGTTTCAATAAAAATGATTTTGTTTCTACAAAAAGGAAACACTTTTTTAATTTTTTATTTGGAAAAAAATTAAACTTACAGAAAATTGCATGAATAAGATTGCAAAGACCATATATACTAAGGTAAACATTACAATATTGCTAATATTTTAGACCATCTGCTTTATCATTTGTGCTATGTGAGTATACGAATTTTATATATACATTTACAGTCACACAGATGTATACACACATATATACATATGATTTTTTTTCTGAAGATTCTGAAAGTAAGTCGCAAGCATCATACACATCCCTGTACCCCTAAGTTCTTCAGTGATATGTCCTAAGAATATGGATACACTCCTATATAATCAAACTGTGGTTATCAACTTCAGTAAATTTAACACGGATACCATACTTTAATCTATATCATTTACCACCAATTGATCCAATAAAGTCCTTTTCTTCCTCCAGTCAAAGATCCACTCTGGAATCAGATATTGTATTTACTTGTCATGTCTCTTTATTGTTGCTTAATCTGGAGCATATCCACAGCCTTTCTGTCTTCTACAATATAGACTTTTTTTTAAGAAAATGTCCCTCACCCTCTTTTTTTGTAGTAGAATGTTTTTCATTTAGGGTTCGTCTGATATTTCATCATGATTCAATTTGAGCTAAACATCCCTGGCCATAATGCTATGTAAATAATGTGTCCTCAGGGTATCACATATGGATACACACATACTTATCTGCCCTCACTTGTGAATTAATTTTGATTACTCCTTCAAATGTCTCCACTACATAGTTTTTTTTTTCTTGCAACTAATAAGCAATCTGTGAGGAGACACTTGTAAATCAAATATCCTGCTCCTCTTCAAAACTTTCCACTAGATTGGTCATGAGTCTTACCTAGTCCCATCTTTACTGTGATGGTAATAAAGGCTCCACATGTACCCAGCAGTCAGTACTCAGGGTTTTACCGTAAGCAGTAAGGAGCCCTACCTTTGCTTATTTATTATTGTTTTTGCTTTTAATTTTTATCCATTATTTAATATAGAAGGACAGTAGGGGACTCTGGAGCTTAAACAAACTATCACATAGTGAGGACTTAGAGTTGAGCTTTTTTTTTTCCCTCCTGGAGAAAATAATTTTATTGTATATTATTCTATTCTATTCTACTCCTATTCTATTCTATTCTATTCTATTCTATTCTATTCTATTCTATATTATTTGTTTAATATGGAAGGAGAATAGGGGACTATGGAGCTTAAACAAACTAGCACATGGCAAGGATTCAGATTTGAGCTTTTTGTTGTTGTTAAAAATATTTAACATCATACAGTCTTGTGAAATTTTATTTTTTCAATATTTCATCATCCATTAATGTCTTTAATTATTTTGGTGTTTAAATTGTTTCAGATTTGTCCAGCAGGAGCCTCTTCAGGCTTATTCCTGTGTCCTTGTGACATGCTCTCATTGTTCATTTTTCTTTTTTTGAGCAATTTCTTACTTTCTGTCCTAACAAGGTATCTCAGGCCCAACTTCTGATTTGCCTGCCTCAATCTTGGAATCAGCCGTTTCTCTGAGGAGCCCTGGTTCCTTTTATTGAGAATGGTGTTAGAGATGAAGATCCGAGTGCTAAGTCTGTTCACTGCTGATAGGGTGTAATTGCTTCTAGATCCTTTCAGCAGATGGAAAACATATGCGTGCATACATACATATGCATATACAGAAATATACTCGTAGACACACAGGTGTTTGCATGAATACTGTGCATACACACAGTCTCACACACACTGACCTCTAGTTCTTATTTGTATAACCCTTTTCCAGAGTGTGATCCTGGATCCTAACAACCTCAACCTATTTGTCCATTTCTTCAGCCTTATAATCTACCTAAAATGGTTTCAGAATTGCTTCACCCAAACACTTATAACAAAAGCAAGTCTACAAAATCTACAAAAACGAGTTCAGAGTTTGTTTTCAGTCTCCCACCTCCCACAATGCCACCAACTTTGGTCGATTTTTAATTTATTGTTGATAAATTTAACAATCTCTCTTAAAATGTTACCAGAACCATTTCCCAATAGTATGATGTATTCTAAAAATCAAACTAGGCCAGGCACAATGGCTCACACCTGTAATCCCAGCATTTTGGAAGGCCGAGGCAGGTGGATCACCTGAGGTCAGGAGTTTGAGACCAGACTGGCCAACATGGCAAAACTCATCTCTACTAAAAATACAAAAATTAGCTGGGCATCGTGGTGGGTGCCTATAATCCCAGCTACTCAGGAAGCTGAGGCAGGAGAATCATTGCTTGAAACCAGGAGGTGGAGGTTGCAGTGAGCCGAGATTGTGCCACTGCACCCCAGCCTGGTCAAAAAAAAAAAAAAACTAAATTAGTTATTGCTGATAGAGTGTGTGCTCTGTCTCATGGACCAGCTTTGCAATTTCCTTCCAAATATTCGTCTACTTGCAAAATAAATGCCATCCCTTCCCACGCCAACCATATTGATGATGTAGTGGCAGGAAGGAGAGTAGGGGGCTCTGGAGCTTAAACAAACCATCACATGGTAAGGATTGAGAATTGAGCTTTTTGTTAAAAATATGTTGTAGATCTACATTATTATAAACTGATTTTTCTGTTTGACCTTAAATATTTTCAGCACTTTTACTGTGATAGGTTAACTGTCAGCCATAAACATTTCTAAAGAAATAGGAAAATTTTCTTCCTATATTATTCAAAATACAAGTTTCTGGTTTATAGCAACTAATACTATTTTTTCCCCTCAACCTGCCATTTCCAACTGCTTCCTCTTCTTATTGAGTGAATCCTGGTCTTTGCTTGAAAAAGTTAGATTTATATCCTCTATTCTTTATTTTTGTATTTACATTTTGTATCTATTTTCTTGAGTCCTACAGCCTCACAAAATCGTTTTGAATAGCAGAGCTGCAGAGCTGATGGGGAGGTCAGCTATGTTAATTCCACAGTGCCCCAGTCTTCGGTGTGAGGTTGCCTAGCAACCCATCTCTCAGGCTTCCTTTGTGGATGAGAGAAGAGAAAGCGATTCTTCTATACACTCTCAAGCCGAGATGATTTTTATAAAGTGAAAAACCTTTCGCAAAGGGTCTAACACAACCCCTGCTTCCCTCCTCTGCCCACTTTGTACACTTCACATATGATGAGAGAAATATTACATCCTTTTATGCTTTAGATCTGATACAGATATAAAGCAGAGCTAGACACTGTATGGTCAAACAGTGGAAGTGACCTGTATCTTCATGTTAAATTGAGACACATTAATTAAACCACTCGTCTTCCCCTTTCCCTTCTATGAAAGCATAGTTACCCCTCAAGTTCTAAAAGCCAGTTACATTAAATGAAACCGCAACTGCCTGCTGAGCATCAGTTACCATAGCGACGAGAGCCAGGAGTGGTGTTTTTCTCCTTAGGCACAGGATGACTGAAATGTGTTCAACCAGGGGATTCAAGCAGACTGCTGACTAGAAATCAGGCATCTGGGAAGAGCCTGCTCAGTTGCTTTTTCCTCCACACTCATTTGAAAAAATAACTAACCCCTCTGCTATTCCCTTAAAGCTGTTACCTTTTTAGAACCAAACTTCAGTGGGTGGTAGAAGTGCCCTACCTTAGGCATATAGGAGAAAGGGGAGCAATGATGCATGCCAGTGAAACCCACACGAACAGCTGAGAGAGCTGGCGAACAGTGCAGAGAAGATGCACTGCCCTTTCAGATGTCTCTGAGAATACAGAGTACCACATGTATTTCCAGATTGTGAAAATACTTAGGTACATTTTTTGAAACATTTATAATCCTATCACATTATTTTCCAGGCAGATGATGTTATTCAGAAGAATATTGTGGTTCCAATGGATAATGCTTTATGGAGGGTTATTGTAAGTTAAAACAAGTATAAGGAAAAATGCTTTGTGCTATTCTCATTTGCCTCTAATTTTGGCTGAGAATAGAGAGGAGGTTGACCTCCTCTGCCACTTAACAGTGTGACTTGGGGCAAGTTCCATAAGCTATCTAGGTCTCACTTTTCTAATTTTTACAAAGAAACTAAAAAGAGTATTGTTGCCAGTGTGAAGTGAGAAAATATACATAAAGTACCTGACTGAAACACTGATGACTGTTATAATCAGTTTTGCTTAACTGACCACTCAGTACTGATTGAACACCTGGGTACATGCCCATGCTTGATGTGAGAAGAGTACTGAGGTCCCAGCCAAAAAGAGGGCAGCCAAGTTTGGGGACTGCAGCTGCAGGTTGTCTACCTTTCTGATGCTTCAGAAAGGTTTGGTATGTCATCCTCACCAATGTTCTATCCATAGTGACAATGACATGATACTCCTTGTGGGTCTACCTCCATGGCCAGTTCGTAGGGAAAACTCTTACTGCTGTTTCATAACTAAATTTTGCTTTTCTACCTGAACTGTCATTACCAGGTGGCACCCTCAGTCATCACAATCATTAGACTGGACATCTGTCTCCGTGGAGAATATGTGAATACCTCCGAATATACTTCCTGAAGGAGCTGCCAAACTATTTCCAGCAATGGCAAAACACAGAACGTAAGTGAATTCCCAAAGTGCCTTCCCTGGTCATTCTTTTCTAGCAACAGTATACCTTCTGGTGACTTTCTAACAAAGCAATTACATAATTCCTGGAAAGCATATACTTTTAAAATTTTAGATCATTGAATCTAAACCTTTTATTTTAGAGATTAAAAGGGAGCTCAGCACATTGATTAAATTGCCCAATTCATTTTTATATATGCATATATATATATGTATACACCCCAAAATAATACCATATAAATATATACATTTACCTACACACACATTCATGTATAAATATACACATATGTAAATAGAAGGAATCAGTTATACAAATACATAATTTTTTTTCAAATTGTCTAAAAGTATACTCCAAGTTCCCCCAAACTAGAGACCATTATTATCATTGATTGCTCTATAATTTGCAAGTCGCAGAAACCAGCTTAGGTTGGCCTGAGTTCTATGTAAGTCTTCAAGTTGGCACTGGAGCTGAAAGGTGGGAAGCAACTGGAATCAGGGACTGGAATGTGGGCAGGACTCTATGCCTTTCCTCTGATACTTTCTGCATGTTGGTGTTCACTCACCTATCCATCTGTTTAGGAATCCAAGCCATTTGACAGATACTCACTGAAGACCTATTCTATGCCAAGCACTGTGCCAGGCAGAGGGAAAGCCCTCATATCGGGCAGAGCTGGTCTTCTCCAGTAGATCTTGTGAGACTTACTGGCTCTTATTCTCTCTTGCCACTGCCATGTAAGTAGTAGCTTTTGCCTTCCACTATGATTATGAGGCCTCCCCAACCATGTGGAACTATGAATTTATTAAACCTCTTGTATTAGTCTATTTTCATGCTGGTGATAAAAGACATATACCTGAGACTGGATAATTTACAGAAAAAATAAGTTTAATGGGACTTACAGTTCCACATGCCTGGGAAGGCCTCACAATCATGGTGAAAGCCAAGGAGAAGCAAGTCAACTCTTACGTGGATGGCAGTAGGCAAAAAGAGAGAGCTTGTGCAGGTAATTCCTCCTTATAATACCGTCAGATATTATGAGACCTATTTGCTATCACAAGAACAGCACAGATATTATGAGACTTATTCTCTATCACAAGAACAGCACCTGCCCCCTTGATTCAATTACCTCCTACTGAGTTCCTCCTATAACATGGGAATTCAAGATGAGATTTGGGTGGGAACACAGCCAAACCATATTACCTCTTTTTCTTCCCAGTCTCAGGTATGTCTTTATCGGCAGCAGGAATACAGCCTAATATAGTAAATTGGAACCAATAGAGTGGGACGCTGCCGAAAAGATACGTAAAAACATGGAAACAACTTTGCAACTGAGTAACAGGCAGAGGTTGGAACAGTTTAGAGGGCTCAAAAGAAGCCAGATCAATGTGGGAAAGTTTGGAACTCCCTAGAGACTTGTTGAATGGCTTTGCCCAAAATGCTGATAGCAATATGGACAATAAAGTCCAGGCTGAGGTGGTCTCAAATGGAGATGAGGAACTTGTTGGGAACTGGAACAAAGGTGACTCTTGTTATATTCTAGCAAAGTGGCTGGCAATAATTTGCCCTTGCCCTAGAGATTTGTGGAACTTTGAACTTGAGAGAGATGATTTAGGGTATCTGGTGGAAGAAATTTCTAAGCAGCAAAGCATTCAAGAGGTGACTTGGGTGCTGTTAAAGGCATTCAGTTTTATAAAGAAAGCAGAGTATAAAAGTTCAGAAATTTGGAGCCTGACAATGTTATAGAAAAGAAAATCCCATTTTCTGAGGAGAAATTTAAGCTGGCTGCAGAAGTTTACATAAGTAACGAGGAGCTGAATGTGAATCATCACCAAGACAATGGGGAAAATGTCTCTAGTGCATGTCAGAAGTCTTCAAGGTAGCCCTTCCCATCACAGGCCTGGAGGCCTAGGAGGGAAAAATGGTTTCACTGGCGGGGCCCAGTGTCCCTCTGCTGTGTGCAGTCTAAGGACTTAGTGCTCTGTATCCCAGCTGCTTCAGCCATGACTGGAAGGGGCCAAGGTAGAGCTCAGGCTCTTGATTCAGAGGATGCAAGCCCCAAGCCTTGGCAGCTTTCATGTGGTGTTGAGCCTGTGAGTGCACAGAGTCAAGAACTGGGATTTGGGAACCTCCACCATGAAAATTGAGGATGTATGGAAATGCCTGGATGTCTAGGAACAAGCTTTGCTTCAGGGGCAGACCTCATGGAGAACCTCTGCTGGGGTAGTATGGAAGGCAAATGTGGGGTGGAAGCCCCCACACAGAGTTCCCATTAGGGTGCTGTCTAGTGGAGCTGTGAGAAAAGGGTCTCCATCCTCCAAACCCCAGAATGGAAGATCTACTGACAGCTTGCACCGTGCACCTGGAAAACTCACAGACACTCCATCGCCAGCCCATGAAAGCAGCCACACTGGCAGAGCTGCCCAAGACCATGGGAACCCACTTCTTGCATCAGCATAACCAGGATGTGAGATAAGGAGTCAAAGCAGATCATTTTGGAGCTTTACAATTTAACTGGCCTGCTGGATTTTGGACTTGCATGGGGCATGTAGCCCCTTTGTTTTGCCCAATTTCTCCTATTTGGAATTGCTATATTTACCCAATGCCTGTACCTCCATTGTATCTAGGAAGTAACTAACTTGCTCTTGGTTTTATAGGCTCATAGGCAGAAGGAACTTGCTTTGTCTCTGATGAGACTTTGGACTATAGACATTTAAAAGAGTTAGTGCTGAAATGAGTTAAGACTTTGGGAGACTGTTGGGAAGGCATGATTGTTTTTGACATGTAAGGACATGAGATTTGGGGGGGGCAAGGGAGAGATTGATATGATTTGGCTGTGTCTCCACTCACATATCATCTTGAATTCCCACTGTTCTGGAAGGGACCTCATGGGAGATAATTGAATCATGGGGGCAGGTGTTTCCCATGATGTTCTCATGATAGTGAATACATCTCACAAGATCTGATAGTTTTATAAGGGGGAGTTTCTCTGTGCAATCTCTGTTTGCCTGCTGCCATCCATGTAAGACATTACTTGCTCCTCCTTGGCTTCCACCATGATTGTGAGGCCTCCCCAGCCATGTGAAACTGTGAGTCCATTAAATCTCTTTTTCTTTATAACTTAGCTAATCTTGGGTATCTTTATTAGCAGCATGAAAATGGACTAATACACTAGTTCTCACAGACGTTTCACTACTCCCATGTTGTAAGTTTGGCCACGTGCAGAGAATGATGTGTAGTTTCTTAGTCCCTAACCCCACCACCACTCTGGCAAGGAGGAAGGCCAGGAGGTGACACAGGTTACCCAGGCCCACATCTATGGATCAGAAGGTTGCTGGGCAGACACCCTGGAGGCTCCACTGCAGTGTGTTATCCGATCCTTTTGCACTTCTCCCTCCACAGTATTTAGTCCATTTCTTTAAATTCACTCAAGTGCTAGCTTAAACACCTACATTTAAAAACCCACAACTTTTAGTTAAACAATATAGAAAATTACTGAACTTTCATTGATAAAGAAATTTGCAACATGGTAAGTTATTTGTTCAAAATCATAATTCTCCCATCTGTTTTATTTCTCCAAATGTCCAAGAAACCCAAACCAGGACAGTACCAAGGGCTGCACCACTGTAATGGTACCACCACAGGGTACTACCACAACTAAACTAGGAGTTTAGTTGGATCTATGCTGCTGAGAGTATCAGTGAGTTGCCCAGGCTTGCACTTTTCCAAAACACAGAAGCAGCAGCCATAAAGAGCTGGGCTCATCAAAATTGAGTATAAGCAATTCTCAAAGACCATGTTGATATATAACAAGACCTTTGACCTTTATATTCTTTCTTTATGTTCTAGGTGGCCCTTATATTGACACGTTTTTAAATTATTCTCTAAAAGGAGCCATTAGCCATTGTCCAAGCTCATGTAAAAGATGAAGAGATGCTGGGAAGATATCAAATCAGTTTGGGTCCAGTTAGCTCCAAGGATTCTTTGTTAGGCCACGCTACTAAGTCTCTCAGACTTTAATCCCGTTTTTGGGGGGCTCACATATATCCTGGGGCATTGTGAGGTAAGAATAAGTCAGTCAGGAACCAAACAAAATTCAAAGAAATGGATAGGCATCACGATATGGTTTGGCTCTGTGTCCCCACCCAAATCTCATCTCAAATTGTAATCCCCACATATGGAGAGAGGGACCTGTTGGGAGGTGATTGAATCATGGGGATGGTTTCCCCCAGGCTGTTCTTGTGATAGTGAGGGAGTTCTCACAATATCTGGTTGTTTGACAAGTGTCTGGCATTTCCCCTGCTTGCTTGCTGTCTCTCCTGCCGCTTTGTGAAGGAGGTAGCTTGCTTCTCCTTTGCCTTCCACCATGATTGTACATTTTGAAAGCCCCCGGCCATGCAGAACTTTCAGTGAATTAAACCTCTTTTCACTGTATCTTTATAGCAACATTATAACAGACTAATATTAATACATAACGCTTCTTTAGGGAAGTCAGCAAACAAGATGCTAACTGATGGAGTGAAATCCCCAGGAGATGAAGAAGGCAAGTGCAGCTAACTGAGGCCTCAGAGGCAGGAGATGCCCATCGGGATGAGAGCTATGGCTTTCTCCAGCGATGACTCTGCTTCTATGAGGTCACTAGTAGTAGAACCATGTATTGCTGGCATACACTTGGGGTAAAAATATCATTGGCAAAGTTGCTTAAGATCCAATCCACTTAACTGTGACTACCTCCCCCTTCCCTATTTCCTACATCTTCCTGTTCATATACACATAGTACTTTCCTCTCCCTTTTTCTAGTTCATCCTCCTGGGAGAACCGCTTTCTTGCTTAGAGTGAAACCCTATTCTCTTGTTTATGTTCAACATATTTTGTTGATGCTCCAAATTCTCTTGTTCTGGCTTCTAGCCAAGGCATTTTGTCCTCCTTTTTACAACTAATGTAAAAAAAGAAAAATCCTTGAACTTCAACCCTTTTTATAATAAACCTTAGTGATCCATCAGACTCAAATGTCTAATCAACAAAAAGAATTTGAAAACATTAACTGTTGCTCAAATACAAGAAGAACTTAAACTCCAGACTCTTCTAGCACAGCAAGGAAAGAGAAACAACAATACAGCTGGTTCCATATTAAAATAATAGGAAAGTTCATCTCCTTCCATAATTCAAAAAATACTACTGAAGAATCAGAAAAGTAAAAATTCTGCTTGTATAAAGAGTTCCTGGATTGTGCTGGCTTCTTATATCAATCATTTCTCTCCTGCTTTCCTGTAGATGGCCCCGCCTCTCCTGGACTTCCATCTGTCATCAGGAGAACATGACCATCTGGAGTCAGTACAGATCATCAATCCTTCCACATATACAAGTTCATTTTAAATTTTTAAAAATATAATACAACTGAGAAGTCTTCATTAAATTGCTCTGGTAGTCCTGTTTTCTGTTAGGGATCCATTACATCTCAGAGTCACATGGGTGATCCCAGATTGCAGGATTGAAACACGGCTTTAGGGGTCTGTTACTTTCCTATTGCTGCTATTAAAAATTACCACAAACTGTGTGGCTTCAAACATCACAAATTTATTTTCTTACACTTCTGGAGGTCAGATGTCCAAAATGGGTCTTAGAACTAAGACAAGGGGCAACAGAGCTCCCTTCCTTCTGCAAGCTCTAGGGAAGGCTCTGTTCCTTGACTTTTCCGGCTTCTAAGGCCAGCTGCATTCTTTGTCTCATGATCACATCACTGTGACCTCTACTTCTGTCATCATGTTTCCTTCTCTAACTTTCCTGCCTCCCTCTCTCCCTAAAAAGGACCTTTGTGATTATATTTGGGCCTACCTGGATAATGCAGCATATGCTCAAGATCCCTAACTTAATCACATCTGCAAAGTTGCTTTTGCCATGTAAGTTAACACATTCACAGGTTTTAGGGATTAGGATGTGGACATCTTCAGTGGGGGTTGGGGCATTATTCTGCTGACCACAGGGTCTGATATAATCAGAGGCCCACTTCCTAGAAATCAGTGAACCTGAATTCTAGTCCGCAATTAGGACATTCAATTAGGAGAGTGCATAGGGATTGTTGGTATCCCTGTTTTACCTTTGACTTATTAGACTGTAGCCACGAATTCTGGCCCCAGCCTATAGAATGTTACGATGAGAAGCACTGGCTTTAAAATCATACTAACTTGACTGGGATTTTTTGTTTGTTTGTTTGTTTATTTGTTTTAGACAGTGTCTTGCTCTGTCACCCAGGGTGGGGTGCAGATCATGACTCACTGCAGCCTCAACCTCCCAGGCTCAAGTGATCCCCACACCTCAGCCTCACAGGTAGCTGGGACTACAGCCGTGCACCCACCCCACCCAGCTAATTTTTTTATTGTTTGAAGAGATAGGGTCTCAGCTATGTTGCCCTGGCTGGTCTTGAACTCCTGGGCTCCAACAATCATCCCACTCCAGCCTCCCAGTACTGGGATTACCCTCATGAGCCACCATGCCTAGTCTCACCTGGATTTTCATCTCATAGGAACCCTGAGAGCTTGGGCAATTTCCTCAACTTCTGTGAACTTCAGTTTTCACCTCTCTTCTCTGGGGAGGTCTTAGAGGAAACAGACTCAGAGACTTACCTGCAGGATACTCTTGGGAATAACACTGGTAAGGGAGTGAGAAAAGCAGGATTGGACTGCAATAAAGTCACAAGGAAGGCTTCAGCTGATCCCAAAGGGACTATGTTGATGGGATGGCCTCCCATGGCCTCCCTTTAAGGCAAAGGAGACAGACATTGGTTTCCCCTGAGTCAATCTGCCAGGGTTGGGACTACATAAGAAGAGTGAGACACGCCTTGAGAACAAAATTTAGAGGGTGTCAAAAAGCTCAGTAGCCAAGATAAATAACATTTTAATACATTACTGTTATTTAAAACGAAATCAATGCAAAAGTCAGTCTTTATTTTAAAATTCCAGTATTTCATTCAGGGTGAACTTTTGCATTGGTTTGTATTTTTTAAATAATGCTTTAATATAGACTGTTTTGGGGAGCCATACTGGAGCCTCAAGCAAAGAGAAAAATCAGTCATATTGATTATATCTTTATTTAAAATTGTGATATTTTGATAATTACAGAATCTTTACATTTTTTATTTTTAAAATATTACATTAAAACATTGTTTGTTTTGATTACTGAGTTTTTGGCATCTGTTTAAATTTAGCACTCAAGGCCAGTTTTTCACCCTATTCCTGGACTGCATTGTATACAGGCTGCCCCACTCTCTCTTCAGGAGGAAATATAGTCTTAATCCAAGGCCAGTGCTTGGAGAGGGGTTTAACTATGAGCCATTAGCAGTCAATACTCCTGGCATCTGGGAAAATGAGTGTCTTGATTTTGAACAGGGTCATGGTGCCTACCATAGTACCCACTGTGACACTATGATGTCTACCTATAATGAGATTATTTTGTCATATAGTCATTCACTCATTGGGATAGTAAGATTGTCATGAAGGACATAAAGACTTATGTGAGAGGAACTTCAAGAAGGCTGACTGGAGGCATCTGCCACTTACCTTTTCCACAGACAAGAACCAAAATAGCAAGTACATAATCAAACTTCAAATAGAGCATCTTAGAGAGAATACTGGAATTCAACGGAGAAGGAACAGGAAGCACCTGAGGCGTGGAAGGAGCAGGAAGGGAGGGAGTCAGCTCATCTGGGATCAGCGGGGAGCTCATAAAGCCTCCCTAGTTCAGGGAAGCGGTTTAAGGAGGAGATTCCCACCTGTCCATATTCCCACCATGGACTCCTGAGACCTTAGCCATGGGGGACCCCATCACAGGCTCTGAGAATAACATAGGGACCTGCCTGGAGGTTACACAAAGGCATTGCTCTAGAGAAGGAGTTCATAATGGTCCAACACACCACCAAGTCCTAAGCAGATTCACCATTTTGAGAGTCTAGACCCCACTGGGGGGCTGCATCCTGCCCTGGGGCCCGATAGCCCCTGCACCTTCACATCCCTGGAGCCCCACTGACACCCTTCTGTGTCCACCCACAGAGCTGTAGCAGCAATAACACCAGTCAGATCCAGCAGAGTGGCAGGGTCTCCAGCACTCCAGCACACAGTACCCTGTATGCCAGGTAAAGGGTGGTGCAGCACCCTAGGGAGGCTCTCCCAGGACAAAGCCAAAGCACATACTCTCTATGGCCAGAGAAACACCTACCTGGGACAGCTACTACATATAATGACCCTGGCCCCAGCAGCAGGGCTGCTGCAATCACACTCTGAGGACGGACTCTCTTATCACCAGCCACAGCCACTATTGCTGCCACCAGAAGCCAAAACACATGCAGCTGGTCACGACTCCATCTACCAAGCAGCAGGGCTGCCATCACACATTTGCACATTTCCTGAGAATTAGTTTTCCCTGCTGCTACTACTGCTGATATACCACTGCCACTGCCACTGGAGACTAAAGCATCCCTCCTCCCGCACAGCCTAAGAACTGCCTGCCTGTGGCTACAGTTACTGTCAGAACCTCTGCCTCTACCCCAACAGCAGGACTGCAGCATACTTGGACATGCCCTAATGGCAGGCTTTCCCTGCACATCACCCCTGTTGTTGCAGCCTCCCAAGCTCTCCACTGGAACCTGAGGGTCACTCCACTCTGCCCACCATAGCCAGGACATGATTACATTCCTGGGGTCCCTAGAAACAAGCCTACCTGGCCTGGCATTCCCCCGACTCCAGTGCCCTAGAACACTGTCTAGGGGCTTGCCTCACCCTGTCCACAATCACTGGCATCTGTGCAGTCCTCCTGGGCTTCCACCACCACAGCAGCACCCACTGCACATGCTACCTGGGGAACGAGGGAATAACCTACCCAGCTCATTGTAGATATGACTAAAACCAATGTGTGTCACTTCAGAGCCCAAGGATTGTCTTGCCATTATTACTGCCATTACCCTGGCTATCCAGGGACCAAGGATCCACTCACCTGACTGACCCACCACTACCACTGCAGCACCAGAGCCACCTGGAGGCCCAAGTATTGGCCTGTTTCAACCCACTAACACTGGTGACTGCATAAACCAACTGGGAGCCCAAGACCAGGCATGTTCGGTCTACTGCTGCCATGACTGGGATATGATGACTGGCCTACCTGTAATCCTCATCCTCAACAAAACCTCACTGTAGCTTCCACTAACAACAATAGCCTAAGCCACTGAGGAAATCACAGACACAACCGATGCTGTTTACAACTGAATAAATCATATGGAGACTACACTACTGCATGCACCCAGAATCAAAGCTAGTGTCCTACCCAATGAACAGCATTGATGTATCTTCAGGAAAAATTCCTTCCCTTGTAAGAGCCAATCCGAAAAAAAAAAAAAAACTGGAAGAAGTGACTGTTATACCAGAGGTACAGTTATCAACATAAAAACACAAGAAACCAATCCAGACAACATAGCAAAGGCTTGTCTGTGCTAAAAATAAAAATAAAATGTTAGCCGGGAATGGCAGCACACTGCAGGCTGTAGCCCTAAATGCTTAGCAGGTTGAGACAGGCTTGAGAGTAGGAACTTGAGTTCATAGTGAGCTATGATTGCAAACACAGAAAAATAATTGAAAGAAATCAGAAAAACAATTCAGGATGTGAGTGAGAAATTCACCAGAGATAGATATAATAAAAAAGAACAAACCAGAAGTCCTGGAAAGAAAGAATTCAATGAATGAAATTTTAAAAATTCATCCAAGAGCTTCAACAACAGAGCAAGCAAAAGCAAGAATCTTAGAACTTGAAGACAAGTCTTTTGAAATTGCCCAGTCAGATTTTTTAAAAAGAAGAAAATACAATAAAAAAGAATGAACAAATCCTGTGACATAAGAACACTATAACACAACTAAATACATGAATTTTGGATGTTCCAGAAGGTGAAGAGTCCAAATACATGGAAAACCTATTTAACAAAATAATAGCTGAAAACTTCCCAAGTCTAGGAAGAGATTTAGACATATAGATATGGGATGTTTATAATCCCTAAATAGATATAACTCAAAAAAGTTGTTCTCCAAGGCATATTAAAGTAAAACTCAAAACCAAAGAGAATTCTAAAAACAGCAGAGAAAAGTGTTTAGTCACACATAAGGGAACCTCTGTTAGACTACCTGGGGATTTTAAAAAATATATATAGCAAAAACATTACAGGCTAGGAGACAATAGGATGATATATTCAAAGTGATTTTAAAAAAAACCTGTCAGCCCAGAATACAATATCCAGCAAAGTTGTCCTTCATAAATGAAAGAAAAATAAAATATTTCCCAGACAAACAGAAACTGAGAGAATTCATCTCTCCTAGACCAGAGCTACAAGAAATGCTCAAAGGCATTCTATACCTGGAAACAAAAGAATGATGTCTACCATCATGAAAACACATGAAAGTACAAAACTCACTGGTACCGCAAACACACAAATAAGGAAGAAAAATAACCCAAATGTTACCCCTACAGAAAAACACCAAACCACAATGATAAACAACAAAAGAGAAAGAAAGAAAAACAGAAAGGAAAAAGATAGAAAATAACCAGAAGGTAATTAACAAAACGACAAGGATAAATCCATACTTATTAATAATAACCTTGAATGTGAACAAATTAAATTTTCCACTTAAAATATATAAACTAGCTAAATATAATAGATTTTTAAAAACATGACTCAACTATATGCTACCTATAAGAAACTCATTTTGCCTGTAAAAACACATATAGACTAAAAGTAAAGGGATGGAAAAAGACATTTCATACAAATGGAAAACAAAAAAATAAGCAGAAGTATCTATATTTATATCAATATCATATAAAACAGAATTTAAGTCAAAAACAGTAAAAATAGACAAAGAAGGTCATTAAGACACAATAAAGAGATCAATTCAGCAAGAAGATTTAAAAATTCTAAATATATATGCACCCAACATTGGTATATATAAATTAAATATTATTAGACCTACCGGCAGAGATAGACTCCAATATAATAATAGTTTTAGACTTCAACACCCCATTATCAGCATTAGACAAATTATCTAGAAAGGAATCAACCAAGAAACATTGAATTTAAATCACAATTTAGACCAAATGGACCTAATCAACATCAACAGAACATTTTATTCAACAACAGTAGATACACGTTCTTCTCGTCAGCACATGAGACATTCTCCAAAAAAGACCATATATTAGGCTACAAAACAAGTCCCAATAAATTCTTAAAAATTTAAATCATACCCAGCATCTTCTCAGACCGTGGCGGAATAAAACTAGAAATCAATAACAAGAGGAACTTTGGAAACTGTACAAATATATGAAAATTAATATGCTCTGAGCAGCCATTGGGTGAATGAAAAAATTAAGAAGGAAATTTAAAAAAATTCTTAAACCAAAAATGAAAACACAACCTACCAAAACCTGTGGGATATAGCAAAAGCAGTGCTAAGAGGGAACTTTATAGCAATAAATGCCTATATCAATAAGGTTAAAAAATAACAAACTAACAAACCAATAATATACCTAGAGGAACTAGAAAAGTGAGAACAAACCAAACTCAAAATTAGCAGAGGAAAATAAATAATAAAGATAGGGGCAAAACTAAATGAAATAAAGACAAAAAAGTTAAGACAAAGGATCAGCAAAATGATAAGCTGATTTTTCTAAAAGATAAATAAAATGGATAAACTAACCAAGAAACGAGTTCCCAAATAAACACAATCAGAAATGAAAAAGGAGACATTACAACTGATACCACAAGAACACAAAATACCACCAGATACTATTACGAAAATCTATACAACACAGTGAAAAACATAGAGGAAATGGATGAATTCTTGGACATATATAACCTACCAAGAATGAATCAGGAAGAAATAGAAAACCTGAAAAGGCTAATAACAAATAACAAGATTGAATCAGTAACAAAAAGTCTCCTAACAAAAATAAAAGCCCAGAACCAGGTGGCTTCACTGCCAAATTCTACCAAACTTACACAGAAGAATTAACACTAATTGTTATCAAAATATTCCAAGAAATTGAAGAGGAGGGAATTCTTTCCAACTCATTTTACAAGGTTAGCATTACTGTGATACTCAAACCAGACAAGAGCACAACAAAAAAAGAAAACTACACATCACTATACATGGTGAACATAGATGCAAAAATCTTCAACAAAATACTAGCAAACCAAATGCAATAGCACATCAAAAATATAATACAAGTGGGATTTATCCCAGAGATGCAATGGTGGTTCAACATATGCAAATCAATAAATGTGACACAGCACACCAACAGAATGAAGGACAAAAACCATGTGATAACCTCAATAAATGCAAAAAAAAAGCATTTGATAAAGTCCAACAATCCTTCATAGTGAAAACTCTCAACAAACTAGGCATACCAGAAGCATACCTGAACATAATAAAGTTCATAAATAACAACCCCTCAATAAGCATCATAATGAATGGGGAAAGACTGCAAGCATTTTCTCAAAGAATTGGAACAAAACAAGGATTCCCACTTTCATCACTCGTATTCAGCATAGTACTGGAAGTCTTAGAGCAATCAGGCAAAGAAGAGAAAGAAAAGGCTTCCAAATTTGAAAGGAGGAAATCAAATTGATCCTCTTTGCTGATGACATTAAACTGTTAGATCTGATAAGTAAATTTAGTAAAGTTGCAAGATACAAAGTCAACATAAAAAAAATCAGTAGTGTCTTTACATATCAATAATGATATAGCCGAAAAAGAAATCAAGTAGGCAATCCTATTTCCAATGAATCCCATTTACAATAAACTAAATCCAGGAATAAATTTAATCAAAGATGTGAAAGATCTCTATAAGAAAAACTACAAAATATTGATGAAAGAAATTAGAGAGGACACAAAACAAATGGAAAGTCACCCCATGCTCATGGATTGGAAGAATTAATATTGTTAAAATGACCATACAACCCAAATCAATTTACAGATTCAATGCAATCCCTATTAAGATATCAATGTTATTTTTTCACCAGAATAGAAAAAGCAACTCTAAAATTGTTACAGAACAACAACAACAACAAAAAACCAGCTCTAATGGCCAAAGCAATACTGAGAAAAAAGAACAAAGCTGGACGTATTACACTACCTGACTTCAAAATATATTACAAGGCTATAGTTATCAACACATTGCTGTGTTGGTACAAAAACAGACACAGTCCAATGGAACAAATACAGAACCCAAGGCTAGGCATGGTAGCTCACACCTGTAATCCCAGCATTTTGAGAGGCCAAGGTGGGAGGATCACTTGAGGCCAGGAGTTCAAAAACAGTCTGGGCAACATTGCAAGACCCCATGTCTAAAAAACAAAACAAAAAAAAATAGCCAGGCATGTGGTCGGCTTCTGTAATCTCAGCTGCTTGGGAGATTGAGGCAGGAGGATCGCTTGGGCCCAGGAGGTTGAGGCTGCAGTGAAACATGATTGTGTGATGGAGCAAAACTGTCTCAAAAACCGAAAACAAACAAAAAAACAAAAAGTAGAGAACCCAGAAATAAACCCACATTTTTATAGCCAACTGATTTTCAACAAAGGCTCCAAGAACACACATTGGGGAAAGGATATCCACTCCAGTACGTGGCGAAGGTAAAACTGGATATTCATATGCAGAAGAATAAAACTAGATAGCTATCTCTCATCATATAAAAATATCAATTCCAAATGGATTAAAGTCCTAAAAATAAGACCCAAAACTATAAAACTACTAGGAGAAAACATAAGGGAAACACCACAGGATATTGGACTAGGCAAAGATTTTATGGCTAAGATCTCAAAAGTGCAGACAACAAAAACAAGAATAGACTATGTTAAACTAAAAATCTTCTGCACAGCAAAGGAGATAATCAATAGAGTGAAGAGACAACCTGTTGAATGGGAGAAAATATTTGCAAATTATTCATCTGATAGAGACTAATATCCATAATATGCAAGGAACTCAAACAACTCAGTCAAAAAACACTAATAATCCTATTAAAATATGGGCAAAGTACATAAATAGACATTTCTCTAAAGAAGACATACAAATGGCCAACAGTCATATTTTTAAAATGCTCAGTATTTCTAAGCATCAGTGAAATGCAAATCAAAACCACAATGAGATATCATCTTACCTCAGTTAGAAGGACTATTAATAATAATAATTTAAAAAACAGATGTTGAGGATGCAGAGAAAAAGGAGCTCTTATACACTGTTGATGGGAATGTAAATTAGTACAGCCACTATGAAAAATAGCATTTAGATTTCTCAAAAATCATACTATCCAGCAATCCCATTGCTGTGTATTTATCCATAAGAAAGGAAATCGTATCACAAGGATACCTGCACTCACATGTTTATTGCAGCACTGTTCACAAAAGCAAAGCTATAGAATCAACCTGAGTGTCTACTATTGGATGATTGGATAAAGAAAATTTGTATATATACACAATGTAATACTATTCACCTTTCGTTAAGAAAGAATGAAATCTGGTCATTTGCAGCAACATGGATGGAACTGGAGGTCACCATATTAAGTGAAATAAGCCAAGCACAGAAAGACACATATTGCATGTTCTCACTTGTATGTGGGAGCTAAAAAAGTGGATCTTATAGGGGTACAGAGTGAAATATTAGATTGGTACAAAAGTAATTGCAGTTTTTGACATTTAAAAGTGACATTAAAAGTAGTAGCTACCAATTGGCAAGAATGTGTGTAGGTGGGTGGGTAGAGGAATGGATGGGCATAAATTGGTACAAACATACAGTTAAGTAGAAGGAATAAGTTCTGATGTTTGATAGCAGAGTAGGATGTCTATGGTTAGCATCAATGTATTGTATATATATCAAAATAACTGGAAGAGAGGACTAGAAATGTTCTCAACACATTGAAATGACAAATACTCAAGGTGCTGGACACCCTAAATACCCTGACTTGATCTTACACATTCTATGCATGTAACAAACTACCACATGTACTGCATAAAAATGTACAGATAGTATGTATCAATTTTATATATATATATATATATATAACACTATGGCTACCAAAACTCATTATTTCAGGTGCTAGCGAATGTAGTCACAACCAAGACTAGGCTTGAACTCTTCCTTTCAGCTTCCCGAGGGCCAAGTAACAGAGTGAAAGGTCAGATAATTTACTTAGACCTCAGGCTGTCATTAATATTGTCAACGAATTGCTTTGATCTATGGCTCATTAGCTTTGGTTAGAATTGCTAAGCAAATAAGCTGAAGTGAAATTTTATTCTATCCCATGGCCTATCTAGTACCTTAACCCCAGACAACCTTTTTACATGATGATCACAACCAAGCTGGTGGATGGGCATGAACCTTTTATTGCTATCAGAAAAAAAAATCAAAGTGCAAGCTCTATCGAATGTGAGTGAGTGAATGCCCATGGTGTATCTAGCATCTATATACTGTGTTCTAGAAGTGTGTTAGTTTGGCTTAAAGAAAAACTATAAATTCTTTGTCTTCATTCGGAAATCAGTAATTCTCAAAAGAGAAGGTAGTTTATAACCCCTAGGAAGATCAGTGATTCTCAAAAGTGGGTACAGTTTATAACCTCTAGGGGGACACATCAGAATCTCCTGAGGAAAATACTGAACTATGCAATCCCTTCTCAACTTTCCCCTAGAGAGAGATTCTGACAACATTGTCTCCTATCTAAGATTTCCTGATGACTGTCATGAATCCCCATTATTGATGGGAGAAAAAGTTTACATCAGGTGTACTGAGATGCAAAAGGAAAAGAATCGTTGTTATAAGCTGAAATTGTTAATAGAAGTGCACACAAAACAAAACAGCAGCAAGATACTATGCAATTAGCTGACATGCATAGTGACATGTTTGCCACATTATACAAAAAAAAAATAACTAGTTTTTTCATGAGCCAAATTTCAATAACAACTATTAAGTGGTATTTAAAATGTACCATTTATAGAAAGAACCTTTTTCAGAAGCACTGGAAAATTTTAACTCATATATACTAGTTGAAAGAAAAAAAGGTACTTGCTTATATTTCAATAAGCCCTCTCTGCACTGAGGAAACAACGTTGTTGACTACCTTTTGTTTCTTGCCTCGATACTGGTTCTCTAGCTTTCTCTTTTTTGTGTGTGGTTTTCTTTTGGTTTTTTTTTTTGTTAGTACACAATTCTTACTAATGCGAACCTCACATTGACTCAGATGAAGGAGGCAACAGAATTTCTGGACACCGTGTACCCTTTAGATAATGTACCTCAACAATGATTCAGTTTCTTTTTCTAATTTTGCAGATCATTTAACAAAGTGTACAGCTGAAAATGGTTTGTGTAAGTGGTTTTTCATCTGTGAGCTTATTATATTTCCTTTGAAAATTGTTCTTTGTGATTTCAACATCTTCTGGGGGTAGGGTGGTGACATTTTTTATATATATATATGTATTTTTTTTCTCTGTCTCTCTCTGTATGCTTTTTAAATCCAACAGTCACTTCCCTTTCCTCGTGATAATCACTTCTTTTATGGACTGAAAGCACTTTGTGCTTTTTCCTCTGTAATCCTAGTTGATTATACAGTATCTTCATTGTTGCTCGGTGTATAAGTCTTCGAGGTTTCAGCTGCACTCTCCAAATCATGATGAGCTTCAACCATGGCCACTGACGAAACCTCAGGCATTTCAGCTGGTATTTTGAACAAATTTATTTACTGCCTTTATTATAATGTTGTCGGACAGTTGTGCATCTAGATGATCTGATGGAGTTTACACTTCAGAGTCACTGGGAATGCCAAAGATTTATTTGTCTCTCATTCATTAAGAAGGAAAAAAGAAAGAAAATGTAACTAATTGAAGAGTCTGGATGACAATTATCTTTTTGTGAGTATTTTCTCCTCGATCTTCTCCTAATTTAAACCAATATAATGCTCAACCAATGCTCATTCACATTTCACAGGTATTTGTTCTGTTTTTTTAAGACAACTAACTCCTCCTATACATAAAGGGGAAGAAAATAGAAATATTTTTTAAAACCCAGGAAGAACTTTTAAGTCCTAGAATATTAAAGGAAAGTTGCAGATAAGTTAACCTCGCAAGTATACTACTAAAAGGAATTATTATAACATAGATTCACTTCTAACCTTTAAGGTGGAAAGTGTAAGAATGATATTCTTAAGTTTCATGAATTGTACATGTTTTAATTATTGTTGTATTATGCTTTAAAAGTATCTTTCCACTGGACATTCTTAAATCAAGGTAAAAATTACATTAAAATTATAGTTGCCATTATATTTCTTCTAATTTATATGTATATGTATATCAGAAAAAATTGTATGTATGCATATATTTCTTTTTACATTTGCCGTCATTGACAAGAAAAGTTTTTAAAATGTCACAGAATACATCAAGAGTAGACTATTTTTTTTTCACCACTAATGGTAAACTTGATTATTTTCAATAATTTTCTACATTGAATATTGCCACCTATCACTTGTTGGTGATCTTTCTCTGAATGTTACTGCTCAGAAATATAGCTACAGCTGTGTCACTTTTTAAGGAATTATTTTGGGGGAAACTATTACATGTAAATTTGTGATATAATGTTATTTGTGGCTTGAGAGTATATTGAAGATGTTAGATTTACACAGAAATATTTTCTTAGTATGACATCAGGGTTGATAGTACATTATTACTTAATAATATTAAAGAAATACAGGCACAAATTACAAGATAATTTTCTCATTTTAAAAATTCTTCTCATGAAAATAACCTGTGAACCCTTGAAAAAAAATTTGTTTTAATGTTGATTTAAGACATTATTGGATTATGTGTGATTATAGAAGCCCAGCATATTGCAATTCATGCTTTTTCGAGCTTTTAAGTGTTGCTATCCTTGTGTGCCCTCTGTGCTTACATGTTGAAAATTTTTCATGTGACATTCAGGCTGTTCTGAGGGTCATTTGATGAAACTGTTTGTGCATCCATGGTGCAGGGCCCAGACCACCCAATGTTTCTTTAACAGTTGCACTTCTGCAAAGAGGCATGATGGTCGATGCTGGGAGGCTCTTAAATTGAGAAAATACAGACCAATTCAGAAATAGTTTTGCCACTGAGCTTGTGTAACCAGCTTGGATGGCCAGATACATCTTCTTTTATAGTGACCAAATGGGACCAAGAGGTTATTTATTTATTTATTTATCTTAAAAATGAGATAACAGTATTTACTAGTTAAGGTTATTTTAAGGATTAAGGGAAGGGAAACAGTGATCTGCTATTTATAGAGTATCGACTATGAATAGGGCATTGTGTTTGGTGTTTGAAAGGCTTTGTTTGCAGGTCACACTTTAGGTACTGTTGGTTATGTTAATAGCTCAACTTCAGAGAACTTCTTTTTTTTTTTTTTTTTTTTTTTTTTTTGAGACGGAGTCTCACGCTGTTGCCCAGGCTGGAGTGCAGTGGCGCGATCTCGGCTCACTGCAAGCTCCGCCTCCCGGGTTCCCGCCATTCTCCTGCCTCAGCCTCCTGAGTAGCTGGGACTACAGGCGCCCGCCACCGCGCCCGGCTAATTTTTTGTATTTTTAGTAGAGACGGGGTTTCACTGTGGTCTCGATCTCCTGACCTTTTAAAGTGCTGGGATTACAGGCTTGAGCCACCGCGCCCGGCCAACTTCAGAGAACTTCTAACAAAAAGGTGGTTACTGTAATTTTATTACAATTCCACTGCTAAGTGTGGAGACATAGCCCCATTCACAAGGTTTACTCTTTGCAGCTGGAGAGTAGCATTCTAATGAGAAAAAAGGCTGAGAAGTAATTCATACCTCTTCAGATGAAGAAATGTTTGTACCTTCCAATGCTAAATTTTGCTGTTGCTGTAACAAGAACTAATAAGATTTAGATTTTGTTAGCCTCTGAATATTCTGGAGTTAGCCGAAGAGGAAAAAAAAATAAACACCTTTTTTTAACTCATTGGTAAAATTCAGGAGCTGCAAAATAAAATAGGTACTACTAAATTCTATCTGTTCCTTTTGGTTGATCACCTTATAGAAAGAAATGAACTACAAACCCTAAATGGAACACATATATCTATTAGTAGGCAGAGAAATCCAAATAAAAACCTTGACAATTTATTTAAAATAATTTTGAACAGAAAGGATTCCCTACTCTGGGTACCACAAAGTTTTTATAACTTCCCCTGGATAATTGAGGTTGGTACATATACCCTAAAGTAAACAGCAAGTAACTTCTCTACATGGTTGTCACAAAACCCATGGACCTTTATATATATATATATATATATATATATATGTATTCATATTATATATATATAAGCATACATTTTAGATAGATTAGATAGATACATAGAGAGATAGACAGACAGATAGATAGATAGATAGATAGATAGATAGATAGATAGATAGATAGACAGACAGACAGACAGACAGATGCACACACACACACACACACAGGAAAGGATATGACCATGATAGGCATAAGGATAGCCAAGGGAGGATGTAACATCTGAAAAAAATCATGGTAAAAAGAAGTAAAAGAAAACAGAAAACAGAGAGAAAATGTACCAAGAAAAGGCAAATTGAATTTGTAAACACGTGGAAGTTCAAGACTATTCGCATCAGGCCAAGTCCTAACATTCCAGTGACACTTGCAGACATTACTGTTATAGCACATTAATTGTTATGGGTACTTGGATATTCTATGCCAAAAGTCTATAGTTAATTTCTAATCACTGCAAACAATCAATAATTCTACTGAAAACATTTAGATTTTTTTAAAAAGGGAAGTGAACTAACAAAAAGTAGTCATTAGGTTAAGTGATGAATCACATAAAATAAACCGTAATTCTCAAAAAGTGTAGATAAATGAAGTTATTTCTTATTTACCCTATATTTATCCTTCATCTATCTTATCAAAATGGATAAAATCACTTTCAGCCAAATTATAACATTTATTGTAGGGCATATTACCTCAAATTTGTAGCCAAGGGTAAATACTGTATTTAAGGTAAGGACTTGTATCTTAGGTTTTCTGTTTTGTTTCACTTGTTTTCATTTTTTGGTTTACTTATTCACTCATTTATTAATGTATCATTTCCAACTTCCTGAAACACTAGATTGAAAATATATTCTTGACCCTATGTCTAAAAATGTTAAAGTTGTGTGATTATTTGGAGAAGGATTATGTTAGCTTTTCCTAGTATTTCCTTCCTTATGAAATCAGGTTGACCAGGACAAAAGAACAATTCCATTGGCGCATTCTGCCTTGCAGAGCAAGTTGTCCACAGGAACCTGTGTGTGCAGGTTCCATAGCCCTTGATTGGTGAGTGAATGAGAGGGACTGACAGTGGAACTCAGGCTGAAAGGCTCTTTTTGCTATTTATACGTAGAGTAACGATCTACCACGAGACTGTTCTGCTCAAAGGCAATGATTTTGTTGAACAGATTCTCTTCCACTAAGATAAGACTAATGAACAAATTCTAACAATGGCCAAAATATTTGCCATCATGTTTTCTCCAAGTACAAATCTAAGAAATTAATTATTTTATCTTTAGAAAAAATTTTCCTCTGCTCCCCACAGCATTTCAAACCACATTTTCCTGATGTGGCTTCCTTTCCCAATAAAATGTTGGGTACATAGTTTTGTAAATTCAAATATCCAAGGTCAGCATAAGCTCTTAGCCAATAACAATAGAGCTTCATTCCACAGCAGTTTTAGTTGTCTTTGGGGATACCTCAACTGCTGAGAGATGAGTTAGTCACACTCTGTAATTAATAATGTTCAATCATTAGCTGTCTGGTCAGGCCTGTCTCTTTTTTCCCTCCATATGTTTTCAGTTCATTCTTGACTTCATTTCCATTTTCCCTTCCCCCACAAGCAGCCATTCCAATGAGTTTGATATATGTCATTGAGTATATAAATATATTTGAAAAATATATAAACTCATTATATGCATGCATGTTTTAAGTGGTATTGTGCAATAGATTTCATTCTCTGCCATATTTTTTATTCACTCAAACATGCTATTTTTGAGATGATGCTATAAGTACTCATTCATTGCTACCAACCACTGCATGTTATTCCATAGTGTGCATTGAATATATTTTATTTATCTGTTCCCTAATAATAGAACTTGTTTGACACCAGCTCCTAGCTCCCACAAAATACGTGGGAGACCCTATCATTGGATCTAGGGTACACCCACAAATTTCTCCAAACATTGCTAACTGACCTCATCAGTCCTAGATTCTCCCTAACCTTGTACAAAGGCTGCAAGTCTCACTGTTCCCTCAACACCTACTATTATGGAAAATTATAATTTTTACAAACCTGATGGGTATAAAGGGATATCTCATTTTAATTTGTGTTTTTCTGGTTATTAATGAGGGTGACCATTTTACCAAACATTGTTAGCCATTTGAAGTTCTCTTCTATTAATTGTGTTTTCAAATCTTTTCCAAATATTTAAATTTGTCTTACCTTATAGCATATTCACAGTTTTTTTAATGTAAAATGATTGAAAAAAATTAGGATGGCTACCTATCTAGCATCTTTTGGCTTAGAAGATGGCATAGAAGTTGGAAATTAGATTACTTGGGAAATTTTTCAGATCGTGAGGACTATTAAACATGTGTTTGAATCACAGTTTTACAATTAAATTGCTGGGTGAATTAGAGCAAGTTACTTTGTGTGTTTCTGGCTGGCTGTGCATGTGTAAAATGGGGGAAATAATTGTGACTTATTGTATGGGTTTGCTATTTTCTGTAAGATGACATATAAAGTTTGCAGTATAGCGCATGGACAACTGCAGGTGTTTCATAAAAATTAGTTTCTTCCTATTCTATATGATATATATATATGAGGAACTCAGTAAATAAAAGCTCAAAGTACTGATGTCATCATCATCATTATCATTGTTTGGAAGTATTTAGGAAAAGCCTAACCTGAAGATGAGTATAGACCATCTGTCTTCTTAAGATCTTGTCCAGTCCTGTGTATTCATAGAATTCACTCACACAAATTTGCCTTAGTGGTGATAAGTTATCAGATTTCTTATGTTCCCTTGCAGGCCTGGTAAATTGCTGATGTTTTTCATTTTCTTAAAATCTTGTAATTTCTTCAGATGTTTTCTATACTGATTTGAAAATCACCAAATTAAATCTAAAAAAATACATATAATTTAACTAAGGCCATATTCCTTCCATCTTTTCTTTCTCCTTCCTTCTTTCTTTGTCTCCCTTTCTTCTTTTCTTTTCTTTTCTTTTCCTTTCTTTTCTTTGCCTTTCTTTCTTTTCTTTCTTTCTTTCCTTCTTTCTTTCTTTCTTTCTTTCTTTCCTTTCTTTCTTTCTGTTTCTTTCTTTCTTTCTTTCTTTCTTTCTTTCTTTTCTCTCTTTCTCTTTCTTTTGGCTATTTTTATAGCTTATTTGTAACCAAACACCTTATATTACTTACTTTTGCTGTTTAATAAATTACCCCCAAACTTATTATCTTAAAACCAAACACTTTTATTATCTCACACTTTCTGTGAGTCAGGAGACTGGGAATGGCTTAGTTGAGTCCTTTACTTACTGTCTCACCAGTCTTTAAGCAAGGTGTCAACTGGGCTGTATTCTCATCTGGAGGCTTTACTAAGGAGGAATCTGCTTCTAAGCTCATTCACATTGTTGGAAGAATTCACTTCCTTGCAATTGTAGGACTGAGGGCTCTGGCTTCTTGCTGGGTGTTGACTGGAGGTTACCCTCAGCTCCTAGAGGCCACCCTCAGTGCCCAAAGGCCACCTGCAGTTCCTCATCACCCACGCTTTCCTAACATGGCTGCTATTGTAACTTCATCAAGCCAGGAAGGAGAGTCTCTAGAAGAGTCTGCTAGCAAGACAGAATCTTATATAAATGTAACATAATCACAGAGTGACACCTGATGACCTTTGCCATATTTCATTGGTTAGAAGCAAGTCACAGTAGCTTCTGGCCACATTAAATGGGAAGGAATTATCCAAAGATGTGAACACTAGGAGGCAGAAATCTTGGAGCATTTCTGCCACATGACTCAAACACCACCATCTGCGGGTAGACAGACAAAGACAAAGACCAGAGACTCTGCTGAATAGTGTTATGCTCTGTCCTACTTATTTAGAAATCTTAAAATCTGTGAATTAGGTAACTCTTCAATTCTTCACATTTAGTTCTGCTTCTATCTCTTATTCCTTAACGTTCGTTTGCTATTCCATTTTTCATATCAATTTCTGTATGAGTCCCTCCCTCCATCTCTGCTTCCTTCCTTCTTCCTTTTCCTGCAAATGCTTATTTATCCCCCTTTATATTTGCAAACACTATTTTAAGTACTGCGGATACAATGATGAAAAAAATGCCCAGTCAGTCTTAATCTTCACAGAGCTTATAAGTAACTAGGGAATCAAAATTATATAGACAATCCCAAGATACTGTCACAAACAGGATCACAGAGAAAGCCCAAAGTGATGATTGGGCTACCCCACCTGGGAGGGAACCCAACCCATTCTGGAGGGGAAAAAAGACTTCTCAGCAGATGTGACCTCACAAATCTAATTAAAAACGTAGTACAGTAGTGAAGTGGTAGAATGTGGAAATCTATATTGAGGACTAAACATTTATGATCTAAAGAGCAAGAAGAATTGCCTTTATTTCACATGCTTGAAATTGTAGCTTATACTTCAATCGATAAGTACATATAGTTCTACTGATGCATTATTAAAAAGAATCTATAAACAAACCCAATGAAGATTATATTTTAATATCATTTAATAAAAATTACGATTATCTAAACTTGGGCAAACTCTTTACTTTTTGTATTACACCATTCTTGTGCTGTTATGAAGAAATATCTGAGAGTGGGTAATTTATAAAATAAGAAGTTTGGCTCACAGTTCTGCAAACTGTGCAAGAAGAGTAGCAGCATCTGCTTCTGGGGTGGCCTCAGGAAGCTTCCAATCATGGCAGAAGGCAAGGCCAGGTGTGGTGGTAGCTCATGCCTGTAATCCCAGCACATCGAGAGGCCAAGTGGGGGCAGATCGCTTGGCACAAAATATAGAGACCAGCCTGGGAAACATGGCAAAACCCCATCTCTACAAAAAAATACAAAAATCACCTGGGCATGGTGGTGCATGCCTATGGTCTCATCTATTTGGGAGGCTAAGGTGAGAGAATTGCTTGAGCCTGGAAGCTTGAGGCTACAGTGAGCTATGATTGCACTATTGCAAAAAACCTGAGTGACAGAGTGAGACCCTTTCTCGAAAGAAGTCAAGGGGGAGTACGCACATCATGAGGCAAAAACAGGAGCAAAAGAAAGGAAGTTGAGGTGGGAGGGAGGTGCCACACACTTTTAAACCACGTGATCTCAGTGTTGACTCAGAGCTCACTTATCACCAAGGGGATGGCCCAAGCCATTCATGAGGAATCTGCCCCCATTATCCAAACACCTCCCACCAGGCTTCACCTCTAACACTGGGGATTACAGTTCAACATGAGATTTGGGTAGGGACAAATATTCAAACTACCTCACTTCTCTATGCTTCAGGTCCCTTATCAACAAAATGGGTGGGTACTGGTCATTTCTAAAGCATTTTACTAGTTCAAAACTCCATAAATCTATGAGTGTGTAGGGGGTGAGAATGGCATGTTATGTCAACAAGAATGTTGCTCTTGGAAGACACTTTAGTCGAGATCCAAACTTAGGTCTCTCATCCAGTCAAGGTAAGACCTCCCTCTACTAGCAAAGCCTCCCTCTACTTTGTGTGAATTATCAAAAGGCGCCACCTCCTCGCGGATGCACTGAAAGGCATCCCTTCTGCAAGGCACAGGGCTTTTCAAGAGCTGTGAGGGATGCATTTTAGGCACCCCTGATGCTCCCATGCAGAGCGGAAAAAAAGTACATCATGGTTCTGAGATCAATGTTATTTCTGATCTAGTTGTGACATTTAAAGTTCTGGCTTCATGAGAAATGAGAGACGTTCTGGCAGAGGTGTAGGCAATGATTTGTCCATGGTCACTACCAACCTTATAATACATATAAATTCCTGAACACTGCAGTTTAGGAAAGGAGGTCCTCTTGGATTTTAACAGTGTTTTTCTTGGCACTTAACATTTTTGTAGGCAGAATTGTGTGTTTGCATTTAAAAAAATCTATTTTAGTTTTCTCTTTAGCCAGTCTTTTTTCAGACTTTGGTATAATTATACTTAAGATGTTTTTGGGACAGCAAAATGATCAGCTTTACAATGCACAGCCCACTGTCTATTGAGGTAGATTTACCATTCACCCCTTCTGGGTGAGGGCTCCTGTCGCAGCCCCTCCTCTGCTGCGGAGCTGACAGACTGCATTTCTTGCTCTTCCTGGGATCCCAGACACCCCTCTTCCCTTCTCCGAGGGACTTGCTACTACCCACGGCTCAGCCTGTGACTCATCTCCCCAGAGTAGGCTGCACCACTGGCTGCCTGGTGGCTATTCAAGAGTCATTATTTATACCTGTTTAAATCCCCACTGGTTTCAAAGCCTCAGAGGAGGTGAGTCCCATCCAGCAGATGTTTTTCTTTTAGATAGAATTAACTTAGGCTTGTAAATGCCCTAGAAGCTAAATACCTTATTTGCTGCCTCACTAGCTGACAGATGGATGGATTGTATTTTTTAATTCAATTTTGGCACTGTACTAGGTCGCCATGGGCTGGGCAGATCCTGAAGAGAACCAACTTGAGTCTGACAGTCCTTCCAGAACATGGCACCCACCTCCACCATATAACACAGCCAAGTACAGCCTTAAAATGAAAATATAAGATGGGAATATTATATATAAATGTACATATTGGGCAATTAAATAAAATAAACCACTTCTCTGACAACAGAAATTTACTGAGAGTGAGCTTAGAGAGACAGTCATCTTTAATCCTCACTCTCATCAATATCATAATGGCTAATATTTATTCATCAATCATTTACAATCTGCCAAACCTTTGCTAAGCATTTTGCTGAATTACCTTATTTAATCCTAGCTAAGTTGCTATTTTATTTTAAGGGCAGTCTCCTTTATTTTACAAACAACTTTCCAATAATTAATTAGTAAAAATGTTTAAATGACTCCGTATATGGTGTTAAATATGGGATTGATGAATATGTATTTACATGGAAAGATGCCCATGAGACATTTTAAGTTGGGAAATGAACAAAACAAAAAAGCTGTTGCAAAAGATTTTCTTTTCAACAACTTTGAACTTTATGCAAAAAAAAGGATTTTTTTTTCATTTGGAAATAGAAAATGTATATTATACATGTGTATATCCCATTATATAAAAATGATATTTACATACAAGGAATAATTGGTTACATTGTAATATGGTTAATTCCAAAGAATGGGATGGAAGTGAAGGAAGGGGGTGAACTGTCTTCTTTCACTTTACTCACGTCCTTATAATTTATTTTAACTACAAACACTATATTGATTTTTGTAATAGAGAACTTTTTAAGGTAAAAGTAAATGAATAAAAGATGTCATAGACTCATCAAGTTCTAAGCATTTTCTTTATACCACCCAAATGAGTGTTTCATCTAAGTTCTGAAGCATCAATGTAATGGCAAGCCTATAAACATTCACAATTGACTAAAGTTAAGTAAACCTAACAAAAACAAAGAAGTCTGTATCTATTTTTTAATTCACCTAAATATAGATTGTTCATAGTAGAGCATGCTGGCAGTTAGCCAGTTCCTTGTAATAATTTAATGGCGGTGATGATAATTATAACAAACATTTATACAGTGATTCTCAGATTTACAGATTAAAAAATCAAGCTCACTTATAGGTTTCATCTGACCCTTATAGTGACGCTTTTAAGGAGATATTTTATGCTAGCAATAAAAGCAGTGCTATATTAAGCACCTGCATTCCCAGGTGCCAAGCACTGTACAAAGTGGACTACATATGCCATCCCATTTAATCCTCAAAAAGATCCTATGGATTAAGCATGTGTTGGGTTCAGCAGCAAGTTAGAGAAAATAAGTAACAACAATGGTTAAAAAAAAATAGAAATGCATTTCTTTCTTTTCTAAAACCCTGGGCTTTGGTGGTGATTCCATGGTCAGGAGGGATCCAGGGCTCTGCTCTTGTTCTACTGTTCTCAACACAGTTTACATTTCATGGTTCAAGATGACTTCTCTAGCTCCACACATCATGTCTGAATTCTAGCCATAAGGAAGAAAATGGCATTCTCCCTCCTTTTTAAAACTTTTAAAACTTCTTGGAAGTTACAGCCACCACTTTTATTTAGACCTCCGTGTCCAGAATTTAACCACATAAACACATCTAGCTGCAAGAACGGGCTGACAACATGGACTTTTTTCTGGCATCTGTGTCTAGCTAACTTTTGGGGGTATTTACTGATGAAGAAGGGGAGAATGGATATTGAGGTAAAACTAGCAGTCTCAGACATAATATATTATTATTCTCATTCTACAAGTGAGAAGCTAATGAATATATCCAGTGTTACAAAGCCAGTAAGTGTTAGGGTTAAGTTTGTTTGACTCTGAAGTTTATGCTCTTTCCACCACAGTAGACTGTCTCTTATACTCTTCATCTATTTCCTAAGATAGATAAGTTAGAATTCAGCTAATCAGATATAAAACACTTTTTAAACAAAAGGCCAGCTATCAAAGTTTTGCTTTTGGCCTGGATACCTATTTGCTACATCAGCTAGTGGGCTTACCAGAAATAAGCAGGTACCCCATACATGTGTACTTTTGGTTAATACATAGTTTAAAAATAGAAGGTTCTAGAATAAATTATAATATTCCCATCTAATAGCTGTAAAAGTGACATTCAGTAAAGAATAATAAGGAAATCTTTGGATAAAGAGAAATGACATCTCTATAGCCATCAAGACTGGCTTATATCTCAATATAATAAACTGTTTCATGTAAGATTGCATTAAATCAGATATGGGGTTGGAATGAGACTTGTTTAATGATGATTGCAATAACAATGTAATACAGTTATGTAATTAATTAGATGCTAAACGCTATGTGTCTAAGAGTTTTATGCTGTAACAGAAGTAAAGGAGATTCATGTGTGGCTACAACCGTGCTGTCTATTGAGCACTTGAAATGTGGCTGGTCCAAATTGCGATATGCTCTAAGTGCAAAATACACACAGGATTTTGAAGACATAGTATAAAAATAAGAATGTAGGCCAGGTGCGGTGGCTCATGCCTGTAATCCCAGCACTTTGGGAGGCCAAGGTGGGTGGATCATGAGGTCAGGAGATCGAGACCATCCTGGCTAACACAGTGAAACCCCGTCTCTACTAAAAATACAAAAAATTAGCCGGGTGCGGTGGCGGGCACCTGTAGTCCCAGCTACTCCAGAGGCTGAGGCAGGAGAATGATGTGAACCCGGGAGATGCAGCTTGCAGTGAGCTGAGATGGTGCCACTGCACTCCAGCCTGGGCAACAGAGTGAGACTCCATCTCAAAAAAAAAAAAAAAAAAGAAGAGAGAGAATGTAAAATAACTCTATAGTTTTTATGTTAATTACATGTTGAAGTGATATTTTAGATATATTGGGTTAAATAAAACATAATATTAACTTTATTTTCACCTATTTCTTTTTACTTTTTAAATGTAATTGCTAGAAAAATTTAAACTCCATATATGTAGCTTGCATGAGAAGCTCATGTGAGATATACTTTTTGAACAATGACGGTCTACACAAAGAGAAGCAAAGGAGAAAACAAGGACAGAGGGTCTTCACCATTGTTTACGAAGAAAAAAAAAGTTCTCACTGTGAAGTGTCTTGAATCTCCCAGTCACTAGAGAGGGGATCTTGTTTCTGGGTTGCAGTACTTCAACAGGATTTCCAAAGATTTATTTCAAGCTCTCTGAAAATTCATCCCATTCCCTTTTAAAGAACTCACCTTCAGGAGGGAAGGGAGGAGTTGAGGCAGAGAAATTTCCAATAACTAATTTGGTTTCCCAGATCTTCCAATAGAGGAAGGAGTGTCTAGGGGAAGCAACTAATGCCTTGTGGTTATTGGAAAGAATATGCCCCACTGGAAGTAAATGCACTGATCTTGAATCAATTATAGCACTTTTCACTGCAAATAATAGAAAAACTGGCTTAAGCAATGAGGAAACATATTGTCTCAACACCAAGTCCAGAGATAAAGCAGGCTTCTGCTCCATTTTTCTGCAGTTTCTCAGGCTCTGCTTTTCTGGGTATGTTGGTTTTCTTTTCAAATTATTTTTAATAACATAATGAATTCGTGGCTTCATTTCTTCTTATTATTCTATTTATTTTTTACCACACTATCATTAAAACTTTCCAAAAATTTTGCAGGCTTTTTTTGGCCTTTATTTATTTATTTATGTAGTGAATATATTTATTGAGCACTTACAATGTGCCAGACATAACACAATTCTTGTTCTTATGGAGTTCGCCATTTCTCTCTTATTACATAAAACAGACAAGTACACACAAATCATCTCTCAAGTTTGTCAAAACAATAAGGTTCTTCAATAGACTTAAAGTTACCTAAATTCAAGTCCAAAACTTTGTCTTTGAAATCCAGTGGCCAAATTGGGTGGAAGAACCAGCCTGGTCAGTCCAAGCCATTCCTGAGAAGGGACTTGTATCAGCAGGTTTTTCTGTTCTTCAGTCCGTGCTTTGGATCCATCAATGACTAATGCTTGTGGAACTGTGTGATGAATCTTGCCAAATATCTTTGTCAAAGAAAGAGAGTGAAGCTTTAATTTTCTGTGAAATTCTGTTTTTCTTTTTGCCCAGGTGAAACACTAGGGAGGCTCCGTAAGGCATGACTCTTTGAAGAAGGCCACTATCTTTTACTGCCACGACACCATTTCTCAGAACACATCACATGGCCCCTGAGTGGTCAGAAGTCCAGAGAAAAACAAATTAAGCCCTCGTTTAATAGTAAAATTGTTGTCTGACCCTCTCAAATGGCTTTTTAGATCTCTTGCAAACTGAACCAGAAGATCTTTGGTTCAAGTTCCTGACTTAGCAATTTTGGATGTGTTATCTCACATGCAATGATCAGGTTCTTTGTGGAAGTTCTCTTTAATTCTTTGTGAAATATGTTGTGCTTTGTTTTATTTTTCAATGCCTATTTGAAATCTGAGGAAACAAAAGCTCGGAAAGTGACTGGGTCCTTGACTTCCCAGCTCTACTACAGTTATTGGGGAACACAGTGACCCCATCCCTAATCGCTTCTTCAAGAGGTGCAAGTGACCCAGGAATTCCCCGGCCATTGCACAATGAACTTTCCATACCTTTATTGGGAATTCAATTGTGGGGAGGAAATCAAAACTTCCAAAAACATTATCAGGAGACAAAAATGAAACCCCATCTGCATTTCAATTTTCCAGTTTCTCAGTGTCAGGCACTTTGTCATGGTTTGCCTCCCACTCGTTTTCTGCTTCAACGCTCAACAAAAAGACACAGAAGTGCAGCACCACCTAGAAGTCACTTGGTTAATCCTGTTGAAAGAAAGAAAGAATGAACGAATGAGCCCAGGTTTTCTCATCCTAGAGATTGCTATGAACTTCTGTCTTTAAAGATTGGTTTAATTTCAGGCCCATCTCAGAAAGAATAACCAGTTGGTGTGATGAAAAGTTTTTACATATGGGGTTTCCTTCTAGAGCTTTTATTACATTTCATTACCATTCTCCAGAGCAGACATTTTTTTTGTTTTTGTTTTTGTTTGTTTGCTTGTTTTGTTTTGTTGTTTGAGACGGAGTCTCGCTTTGTCACCCAGGAGTGGAGCGATCTCGGCTCACTGCAAGCTTTGCCTCCCAGGTTCAGGCCATTCTCCTGCCTCAGCAGAGCGGCAGAGCAGACAATTTTAACCAAGGATTAGGAGAGCTCAAAATATCTTTAGCACGCCTCGGTTTTCCCACATTTTTGACCAAGATACAGGAAAGAGAACAAAAAGTAGGGAGAATGACTAGCCAACTCTTAATTCTTCAGGTTGGAAAGAAATGCATTTCCTGTGAGTTGGAAAAGTCCTTCCGTTCTTTACAGGTGAGTGGACAGCAGAAGTATTTTTCTTGGTATTCTAAGTAGAAGTGGCCCTGGAAGCTGCTGAATCTTGGTTTTAACCAGTCAACTGAATTTGGTTGTGTTATGGGAAGTGGACCACTAATCATGAGTGCCTCTTCCGGTATTCCATAAAATCCTCCCACTCCATTTCTTGGCACTATAGGCCCCTTGTTTTGACAGATAGCTCTTACCTAATGATACAGATAGTTGTTCCAATTTATGCATAATGTTTTTAGTGCTAAATTCATAACACACCATGTACTGTTTACAGCAGTGTATTGATAACACACACATACATATGTGTAAAGACTAATAACTTTCTATTTTGTCACTTACAACAATTTGCACTTGTTAATGATTTTTTCCCAATACTTACAATCCAGAGGTAGAGTCATTACAAATAAAGTGAGGGACTTTTGGCAAGAGAGGGTTTGCTTTTCCCCAAACTACTCTCTACCATACCCCCTGACATCCTATCTCTATCTCCCTTACCTCATCTAAAAAAAAGAAAACCACAAAATCTCTCCTAAGGATGTTTGTCAATGATTAAAATTCTACCTTCAATGGCATATATTCCTTTGATAGACTGCATCTCTTAATGGTATATAAATTACTCTGGAGAAAGGTTAACGTTGTGATTTTGCTATTTAGCCTTTGATGTTGATGGCGAAGAATGCATAGATCATGAAGCTGCTAAATAAATCCTCACAGTGGTATTGGTGGTAGGTGAGATTGCACCAGGCAATTTTGAGTATCAAGGGAAATTTTTGTCTACTGAACACTGTGGGCAGGGTTGGCATTCAGATTGTGCTTCTTTCTTCTTGCTTGTGGCTATAGAAGGCTAGAAAAGTATTATATAATCATGAAAAGCACTTGGAACGACTCCTGGTACTATCAGCTTTGTTGAAATTTGTACTGACTTGAGTTATGTTAACTAAAGTCTAATTGTTAAAACATTTATTATCAGAATGTATTTCTGATCATGTTTATACAATTAAGAAGTGGCAAAGTTGGCCTAAGAAGCCGAATGTATCTGATTCTGGATACAAACCTTATTGTTTTGGAATCATATACATTAGGCTTCTTAGGCCAACTTTGCCACTTCTTGATCATATAAACTTCAACTCTCAGAGCCTCATTTTCAGTTAAAGTTTATTTAAGTCAAGAGTAGTCTCCTTTTATCCATGGTTTCAATTTTTGCAGTTTCAGTTAGCCCTGGTCAACCTGAAAATATTAAATGGAAAATTCCAGAATTAAACAATTCTTAAGTTTTAAATTTTGTGCCCTTCTGAGTAGCGTGATGAAATCTCATGCTGTCCCGCTCTGTCCTCCTCGAGACATGAATCCTCACCTGCACGCTGTACACACTACTTGCCTATTAGTCACTCAGTATCCGTCTTGGTTATCAGATTGACTGTCCTGGCAGCCCAGTGCTTGGACTCAAATAACCTTTATTTTACTTACTAATGGCTCCAAAGTGCAAGAGGAGGGATACTAGCAATTTGAATATGCCAAAAAGAAGGCGTCAGTTGCTTCCTTTAAGCGAAAAGATAAAAGTCGTCAATTTTAGGGAGGAAAAAAATCATATGCTGAGATTGCTAAGATGTTCTGTCTGTGAAATTGTGAAGAAGGAAAAGAAATTTCTGCCAGTTTGGTTGTCACATCACAAATTGCAGAAATTACAGCCACAGTGCATGCTAAGTGCTTGGTTAGATGGAAAAGGCATTAAACTTGTGAGTGGAAGACATGAACAGATACGTATTCCAACTGATGGCCATCAGGTGTGGTACTCTTCTAGGTTTCAGCTATCCACTGGGGTCTTAGAACTTATCCCCCATGGATTAGTGGGGGACTGTTGTACTTATTTTATAGTATTAGTGTAGTATATTGTATAGTACTTTATAGTATTACATATTAAGTAAGATAATGTGTGGTGGTTATTTAACACAGTGTAGATTTACTTAATAAAGGTAACAATGATGATAATGATGATGATAGATGAGACTTTAACAGATGCATGTCAAGGTTTTACTCTTTTCAGTTGCTATATTAGTATTAAAATAAAACCTCTTAGGTTCCTAAGTAAAGATGTTTTTGACGACATGGTAATAGAATTTTTGAACATTAATGTCTTTTGACATGATAAGTCCAAATCTATACCTATTCCCAAGGCCCAACCTAGATCTATTATTACTAAAGATATTAATACATGCTTTGAGTTCTTTGCAATATAAGTAAGTCAAATGCTACATATCATCTTACCTCTTTCCTTGAAAAGGATGCAGTATCCATCCTGCATACTTTTTAGACCGTTCTTCCGTTTTGACTTCAATCATTTTCATAGAATCAACCTACAGTGATTCCTTACCCTGTATGCATCCATATACCCAACCACCTATGGTTGTCTCCATCTGAATGCCCCTCCCCAGCCCACCCTTACCTTCTTGGAGCCTTTAGAATTTGGTTAGGTATCACCTCTTCTAGAAACCTTCCCTTTCATATATAGTTCAAGAGTTCCTCTTCTGAATACTTACAAGTTACATTATATACTTTGTGTAACGTGACTAGTTGGCAACACACATGCTTGATATATAATTAGTATATCATGAATAAAGTCACTTGGTCCTTTCAACCACTTCTATTTTCACACACATATGCTTCACTCATTTATATTGCACATGTCTTATAGATTACTAATTTATTTATCTATGCTTAATGCATCTTCTGAGCTTCACGCATCCTGTTTATTTTCTTGCCTTCTACAGCCGAATTGATTACTTGCAAATATGCATTACAGATTATGTATTTTTATCATTCAGTACCACCAATTTGAAATACTATCTCTTCTTGAAATTTACCCTTGACAGTTTACCCTTTGAACCTAATCCAGGTATTAAAGATTTCTAATTTAAAGGAAAAACAATTTGTTCCTTTAAGTCTCAAGGTGATTTACAGAAGTCAAGTTAAATGGCACCTTGGTTAACTACTTTAACCTCTCTAAGCTTTAGCTTCCTCTATCATAAAAGTAAGACTTTATATCAGATACATGTGAATGCTGCCATTTCAGCTTCATAGGGGCACGGGGGCATGTTCACTTTTGAATGGTTTAGCAGATCATATAGTGTGAGTATCTCTCAGGTCTAAGGATAGGTGGAGAGGGTTGAATATCTAAATCAGTACAAGGAAAAATACCCTATAAGGCTGGGCATGGCAACTCAGACCTGTAATCCCAGCACTTTGGGAAGGTGAGGAAGCAGGATCGCCTGAGTCCAGGAGTTTGAGATCACCCTGGAAACACAGTGAGACCCCCAATTTTAAAATTTTTTAAATTAAAAATTAAACTAGCCGAGCAAGGTGGCGGGTGCCTGTAGTCCCAGCTACTCGGGAGGCTGAGGCAGGAGAATGGCATAAACCCAGGAGGTGGAGCTTGCAGTGAGCTGAGATCGTGCCACTGCACTGCAGCCTGGGTGACAGAGCGAGACTCCATCTCAAAAAAAAAAAAAATAAATAAAAATAAAATAAAATTTTAAAAAAATTAGCCAGACATGGTGGCAGGCACCTGTCATCCTAGCTACTTGGGAGGCTAAGGTGGGAGGATCCTTTGAGCCCAGGAGTTCGAGGCTGCAGTGAGCTATGGTTGTATCACTGCACTCCAGCCTGGGTGACACAGCAAGGCTCTGTCTCCAAAAAAGGAAGATACCCTATAACACAGAAAGAAATGCTTGCTGCCATGTGGAGTTGCTTTCAAACCTTTAGTGCAGTAGGCCTACCCATGCCTTTTCCATGACCAGTTAGTAAGTAAGTGGCCTGCTGCTGAATAAGGTGACCAACCATTCTGGTTTGCCCAGGAGTCTCCTGGTGTTAAGAGTGAAAATTCTGCAACCTGGGAAACCTCTCAGTCTCAGGCAAATCAGGATGGTTGTTGAACCTATTGCTTAGTCTCTGTTTCCTCAAATATAGAGGGGGAGATACAGACATATCCATCACAGCAGTTACAAGGGCTAAAAGAGGTAATGAGAGTAGAGTGCTTAACAACAATGTCTTCACTATGAAGGCCATGAACATCATGTTTCTCAACCACCAATCTAGTTTGGGGTTTCATCATCTCTGAGTAAACTTGTGCTTATTTTTATTTTATTTTACTTTATCTCATTTTTCATGGAAACACATGTAAACTGTCAGAGAATGGCAGATGGTTCCTCCTAAAAGTGCTGGTTTTTAACAAACTTAAAGGATAGAGTTTCCTCCTCTGCATATTATTATATGCAGCATTTGACTGCTAAGGGTTAAGGTTCCTCCTGTGTGTGGTGCTCATAGTTCAAATCTTTGGTGCAGTAGGCTTAGCCATGCCTTTCCCACAACCAGTTAGTAACTAAGTGACCTATGCAGATCATAGTTTCAGTCAATATCTTCCAGGCAACTGATTAACTTCCTGTAGTTCACTGTAAATCAGAATAGGCAAAATTTTCCCTACTAGCCAAATATGATGTTCAACCTAAACTTAGAGTTTCAAAACATTTCAAACAAATACAGAGTAAAATGTTCGGTAAGTGTAGCCAAATTTGACAATTACATTTTGAATGGCTGATTACATGTTTTACAGCTGTTTAAATTTAAGTGTTTCCATTTGGATGCTTAGTTACCTTCTCCCCTGTGAGATCACCTTGACTACTCTCAGCTTTTATACCCTTCCTTGTAGCAATGACTTCTTTGGAGGAAGTCAAATTTCATTTTCGGTGGCAGAAATAAAGTGAGCAGTGAAATGTAAACAAGGTCTCTTGACTTGACAAGATGTTCAAAATCCAAAATCCCTCTTCGCAATGTAATAGCTATTGACAAAGTTTAAACATATATACTCTTAGCAATCATGTTGCACCTCATTTAATGCTGAATTATCTGCCTCTGTAAATCAAGCTGCAACATTTGTGGGCATCTATTTTCAAAGATTGTTTTAGCTTTGGAGAAGGTTTCACTGGCACTCTCATCTCCCTTTCTTTTCCCTAAATTTGAGACACTTTTGAATTTGCAAAGTAATCTATTTTCTGAAATTCTGTTTCTGGCATAGGAATGTATTTAGATAAGAGAGGGAACTGATGAAATGTGAAGAGAAAAAGAGGATTATTAATCCAGGTAACAGTTATATTGTGTTTGTCATAGGTAATTTATCATTATGTGTCATCTCGACTCTTAGAAAACAAGGGATTGCTATGCCTCAGAGGGGCATCCTCTCCAACACTCCAACTTACCTTCAGCTGGGATTGGATGACCTGTCTTAAACTTCAATGAAAGATTAACACTTTAAAATGTCTATAGAGAATCAAACAAGGATATTGTCTAGTAGATTTTAAAGGAATAGAGATTGAGAGGCTGTTCCTAGATGGGAAGGGAAACTTACAAGTCACAAGGTCTGATACTAGGTGGGGCTCTTGCTCATTCTAGGGCCTATTCTTCTCTGCATAATTTGTCTATTGTACATGACTTGATGGCACAAATCAACAGCAATCACTTCTTGTTATTATGATGTCTCATGGTTTTGGGTGCTTACTGGACTCAGTGAGGCGGTTCTTATTGGGGTGTCTCATATGGCCGCAGGCAGTGATTGCAACATCTGGTGCTCCTTGATCACCACTCTCTATCATGAGGTCTTCCTAGCATTGCAGCTCTGGGGTGTTAGATTCCCACATGGCTCTTCAGGAGTTCAAAGGCACACAGTTTCCAATCTACTTCTTAGTTCTTCATTATTAAACATGAACACACAGCCAAGGATCATCAGGCATTTGAGGAAACTGTCTAACACAAATGATAAAGACTAAAATAAAACAGGAAAAAAAAGGAACTTAGAGGAAATGGATATAATAACATATTATATAGGCTTCCTCTTTTCCAGCTACTGTTCTGAGTGCCAGCTACATTTTGCTCTCGTTTGTACCTCACAATAATGCCATGTGTTATTGTGTACTCTTATTGTTTCTATTTTACTGAGACAACTGATGAGCAGAGGTTAGATGACTTGCCCAAGGTCATAGGCACAGTCAATGGCAGTACTGATTGGCATTTAAGCTGGATGCAGAGTCTAAATTTCCAGCCAGTACACCATATACTAGAAACCATTCATGGAGTAACAGGAAAAGTTTCTGTAAGTCATACCCCCAGAAACAAAAGTAGATTTTGCACCCATGAAAAAGAACAGAATGCTGTCTAAAAGGAATAAATTTTTAAAAAAACAATACAGTAACACAAATAAGAACAGAAGAATTTAAACACAAATTTTGAGAAAGTCAGAAACTAAAATAAAAATCAAAGAGATGAAAAACAGTATAGAAAAGACAAGAATCAGAGGTTTCACATCCAATTAACCCATTTATGCAGGAGGTTGCAAATTTCTTTTGTGTGAAAAATCAGACCTTGGCGATGACCTTGAGCAGTAAGATATAAATAACTCTCACAAGCTTAGTGTTCCACTAATGGAACACTAGGCATAGATGGATTAATAGGAGTTCCACAAACAGAGAAGAGATATAACAGAGGGCATAGCATTATCAAGGAAATCATAGAATAAACATTTCTGGTACTGAAGGGCACATTCTCAGATTGAAAACGCTGATTAAGAACCTAACACAATGAATGAAGAAAGACCCACATCAAGCAAGGCTTATCATCAGGAAGCCAGAGATAAAGAAAAGACCTTAAAAGTCTCCCAGAGAGAAAAATCAGTTCTCATTACAAGGATTCAGAATCCAGATCAGATTCCACTGAACCTCTCAACAGCAGCATGGGCCCCGTTCCAGTCAGAGCACTGCCTTTAACATTCTAAGGGAAAATGATTTCCAACCTTGAATTTGGTACTGTGCCAAGCCACAATCAAGCATGAGAACAGAATAAAGATATTTTTGACATGCAGTACCTCAATATATTTACCTCTCAAATCCTACTTCTCAAGAGGCTGCTGAACGATTTGCTTCTTCACAATGAGAGGGTCAACCAAAAAAGAGGAGGACATGAAATCTAAACTATACCGGGCTGATTAAAAATGAGAAAGAATGAGAATACTCAGAAAAAAAGCAGATGACATTTCTAGTACCACAGCAGTTCAGGCTACAAAATCATTTTTGGTAAAGACTTGCAAGGGGAATAAAATTAGCCATCTGAGAGTAGGATGAACTAAGGAATCTCTGGAAAAGTTCTTGTAGAGAGACACTCTTGGGAATCTGTGTCTATTTTATAGGCAAAACACAGCAACATTTGCTCTTTCCTGCTTATCCCTCACTCACACAAGAAACCGTATTTGAGACATAGGAAAAATAATCAAAATGAAAATAAAGTTGTATCTTCAGGTCACAGGTCAAGACTGCTCTTCACTAGATATTGAGTTTTATTGTCATTTGAATGAAGAGATACAATTAGGAATAATAGAGTATCTGCCTTGGACCAGAGAAGCAAAAGGACAGACAGCCCCAGGAAGACTGTCTCCATGAAAGGAAAAGTACTACCGATAGTTCACCTAATGTGTCTTAATTTTACTGAGAGTTTAGCAGCAGTATCAGAAGATTTGAGATTGCATGAATGATAGGCACATAGGAAACAAGAAAACAAAACAGTGCATGGCTATTTTAAAGGCTAGGAATAATGGAAATTAATATGAGAAAAGAAATGTAAATTACAAAACATGGCATTTTTCAGCTGTGATTGATAGGCACAGTGACATCAATGGAAATATTAAATATTAATTTAACCCCAAAGTCTGCTATAGAGTAAGAAGATGGAAGGAGGGACATGTATTTGTGGTGTGTGGTGAGAAGCATGCATCAGACTGCTTAATCTTAATTTCCCATACAGGGAAATCATTCAATAATGATATCTAAAATTGAAAAGTCAGTAAAGTGGGCAGGTAGTTTAGAAATTTGGAAATACATATAAACAAATCAAGTGTTGAAGATTCTGCTTTTGAAGTGAGGCAATGTAGCAGGCAAGCTACTTTTATTAAAAGCTCTCTAAGTGCGATTTTACTTTGTAAAAGCATGCATCTGTATATTACTCTGATAAAATTAAAAATTAAATAGAATTGAAGCGCCAATGAAATAATATTTATCAGTAGCTCCTATCTGTATCTATGATTGTGACTAGAAACTAAGAGCTGTTGCCCCGCTTGGTATGACTATGGATTTAACAGAAAACATCCTGTTGCAAGAAGCCTGAATTCCCTTGATGGAACAGACTTCTTTCCACTGAAGCACTGAAGGACACTTTTAAATTGCTCTTGCTACCTGGAGTAGTAACACACTGGTCTACCGTCAGTCATTAATTTTCAAAATAGTTCATCAGTTAAAAGAGCATCATTTTGGAGTGCCTTGAGGAAACAAAGCCAAAGGCTAGAGAATTCAGAGGGTATAGAGTGAGGTAAATTTGGTCTTTGGGGCCCCACCTAGAAGTTCCGTCTGCAGGGACAGAGCTGAACGAGATGGGGAGAGGCTTCAGGCTGAGGTGTAGCAGTGTCAGCTGAAAAGGTTGGGCACTAGAGAAAGCGTGGGGGAAGATTGGACGGCAGTATTCAAAATAATACATTTTTCTATTTCATAGGTTTGCCGTAGGCTTGTTTTGCAAAATTAAAGACCTCTATGGTTTTATCCATTTAACAGACACATTTGGATTTAAATATCTGTAGAAGTATAAGAATTATTTTTATTCACTTTGGAAAGATTTCAAAACAATAACTTCTTTTTCTAAATGTAGTGTCTCCTAAAGGTATTTGTTAACCTGATCTAAAAAAGAACGTCCTGGTACAAACAGACGTGTGGGGGGGAAAAGGACAATGCAGTTTTTTAACTCTAGTAAGAAAGAGAGACTGGTTTTTTTTTTTAGCCTACTGAAAAAATTATTAACATTATATTTGAAAACAGATTTAAGCAAGGTCTCTTGTTATCTTTCTAACCTCCTGAGTGAAACAGTAACCTTCCAGCTCATTCATACTAAAACTTCTGGGTTTCTCTACTATAGTTAACTTGTAGGTTCACAAGATTGTTCTCTCAGCAACTTCTTTGGATTGGTGCCCAACTTCATGTAACACATACCTTTTCTATTGTTAGGATATTTCAGCATCTTTAAGCTGTACTCATTTTTCTATAATCTCATAGACTTTTTTCTTAAGAAATATATCCAGTATCATCCTCATCTCTTAATCCTCTATCCCTCCTAATCACTTCCTTTACCCAAAATCTCCTTCCAAATAACCTTTGTGTAAAGTAGAAACTACCTTTAAGGATATTAAAACCATTGGTTTTAACATTGTTGAGGGAGAAGTTAAGAATACATTTCAAACATTTTAAATATCCATAGTCAGTAATCTTTGGGAATAAAACCTAAAGAGATAATTAGAGAAACACACATTGGTATTTGCTATAGTGTTATTTAAAATTGAATTGAAATTACTTAAATGTCCATCAATAGTGGATTGGTAAAATATGTAAAATAGGATCTAATATGATGCAGCACTTTAAGTGGTGAGTTGGAGATCTCTCTGTCTAATCATCTACTGATTTTATAAATTTTAAAGAGTATATTGTTACTTTTAAAAGAGTATGGTATTTTAGAGGAAATAAAATGTGTCTTCTACATTCTTGGGGTCTCTGACTAGACCTAAAAGTCAAATTGACATAAGATAGATGAATAGGAGAAAAGCACATAGGTTTTATTAGAATGGTACATGTACATGGGAATCCTCACAGGAAAATGAAACCATGAAGAAGTGACCAGAGTAGAAAGCATATGTACCTTTTGGACAAAGAAATGATGAATTTGTGAAGAAATGACAAGACAAAGTGGTTTGGGTTATGGGGCAGTTAATTGTGGGGAAGTAACTAAAAGATAAAGTGGGGAAAACTAGTGGACAGTAAGAGTTATTTCAGTAAATGTGTGTATATGGATTTATTTTAGTGTTGATTCCCAGTCTCTGCTGATAAGGATGTTCTTCACTTTTTGATACAAGGAAGGCATCTTTTTCATATGAAATTTTATGGCCTGTTTTTAAATAGAAAGGGAGTGGTCAGAAAGTCCTTCTAATACCTACTGTCTCCTAAATGTCTTTTTTTTTTTTTTTTTTTTTTTTTGAGACAGGATCTCACTCTGTCACCCAGGCTGGAGTGCAGAGGTGTAATCTTAGCTCACTGGAGCCTCCACTTCCTGAGTTCAAGCAATTCTCCAGCCTCAGCCTCCTGAGTAGCTGGGACTACAGGTAAGTACCACCACTTCCAGCTAATTTTTGTATTTTTTTGGTAGAGATGGGGTTTTGCCATGTTAGACAGACTGGTCTCAAACTCCTGACCTCAAGTCATCACCTATGTTGGCCTCCCAGAGTGCTGAGATTAAAGGCGTGAGCCACCATGCCCAACCCCAAGTGTCTTTAAATCAAAATAATCAGTACGCCAAAGGGACATATTTTGGGGTGGCAGGTCCTGAACTCCTCCAGCATTATCCCATTTGTTTTAAAAAATGTGTATGCCTAATGTCTATCCATATAAATATCTGAAAGAATGTTCATGAACATTTTCATAGTGATATTCTTTGGGTACCTAGAAATATAGGTGGGTTGCATTGGGTTTAAACAATTTTTTAATGAATTCCCCTATTTTGTTTTGCTATAAGTAGGCATTATTTTTAATCAGAAAGAAAGAATAAGTTATTTTCATTTAAAAATACATATGGAAAATTACTCTTTAGTTTAAGTTCTCTACAAATCATTTCAATAAAGAGTTTATCCTATTCTTTATATATCTGAATTAATTATTTGGTAAAAATAGCTAAACAGCTTTCAAATCATAAAGCAATGGTCTTGGAAACACCTCCAAGATATTGCCCTGATCTTTGAGCAAGATAATAATTAAGTTAAATACTTTCATATATTTTTCCATGGGAATATATTTAGGGGCAGTGTTGGGAGTATAATTATAAGGCCAACCATAAATCTTAAATGGAACGAGCAATGCCTTTTGGGCAGAGGCAGTAACTGCTTTCATATACTGAGTGAATATCACTAATGAGAACATTTTATTACATGTGCACAATGGAAGTCAAAATCTCACTGTTCCATGAACACATTGTGAAACAAAGTATACCGACTTGTCAGAAACCCTAGGAATACAAATGTGAGTTTTAAGTTTCTTAAGTAAGACAAAAGTGCAAAAGTTTTGACCGTATCATACACAACTTTCTGCTCATCAGCAGAAATTAGCACAACTTGATTAGAAAAATTGACCAGAGAGAAACTGGAATAACTAGAACCTAAAGAAAGGTTGTATTCACCTGCAAGTCTCAAACTCATTGAAATAGAAATGAAGTGGATTTCTCAGAGCTTTCAGAGTCCCTCATGTTAGTTCCTAGTTTTATCCAATTTCCTTGCCTGACAGTAAATATGGATTGCTTTTGTAAAATTTTTTACTTTTATACTAATTGCTATTGCTCTTATTAGTGAGGACAAGTAGCTTGGATTAGGTCCAATTTAAGGTCTGTGGAAATTAGTTTGGTTTCCTTCCAGACTAAGCCAATGAAAATAACTGGTTCCATTCATTTATTAGCCCAGATAAACAGAGCCAGTTTTATTCTGGGCATAATGCTTATCTGTGTGACTGACCTGCACTGAAGCAGAGGGGAAGGCAGAAACCATGAAAGGCAGAAACTGAAAAGTTGGCCTCTTTTCCCAAGAGCTAATTGTGTTCCAGAGCAAAGAGAAATATTACGCAGAGGAGCTGATGTTAAGAGCAATAGGCTCTCTGGTGTTTTGACCTTTGATAGGGAAAGGTCAAATTAATTACTGATTAAAGTAATTTTACAGTGTATTCTGCAAGAACAGTTTTTCTTAGTTTGTACTCAGCTTAAAGATACACAGGAATGCAAATGAAATTACTCACTAAGGTACCGCTCCCTATTTGAAAACAATACTTCTCTCTTCCCAAACTGTGTGAAACATATTTCCTTTCAAAATTAGATTACCACTTACTTTTATTTTGAGATCTTTAAAATAATTCTACAAGTTCTTGAACTATTCAGAAATGAACTTGTAATAAAACCAGGACTGGGAAATACTGGTTTATTAATTTGGGCATTAATTTCATGATTGCATATCACATAGCCTCTAACTAGCCACTATGGAACTGACCAAAAAAGGCTTATCTCCAGTAGTTATTCTTTCTTTAATTAAATAATTTTTAATAAAAATATATTAGCATGGTAAAAATCACATAATACAAAGGACAATGAAAAGTGTGCCTGCTGCTTAGTCCAGATTCCCATCCAGAAATAATCACTATATGTACTTTCTTGCTGATCTTTTCAGAAATGTTCCATGCATACATAGCATTCACGTGTACTAAATGAATATATAAAGCACAGAAAAATATTTATGTCTCACCAATGGAAATCTTCCTTGTACCTATTCTGTACTTTTCTTTCTCTCTTTATTTTGTTTGTATTTGTGTTTTAATTTAAAAACATGTCCTGGAGATCATTCCAAATAAGCTCATATAGATCTATATTATTCTTTTTAATGACTGAATAATATTAATTATATGGATATATCATAATTTAACTAGTTCTCTACTGAAGGATAGTTTGGCTGTTATCTGCTTTTTTTCCCTGCAAACAATGCTTCAAAAAACAATAAACATTCAGATATATATGTCTTTGCACATATGTATAAGTATGCACACATAGAATAAAATTCTAGAAGTGAAATTGCTCGGTCAAAATTTCTCTGCTTCATTTTAAAAGCTCCCTGCGTAATAAACTTTACAAAATTTTGTCTTCATTGGAATAACTTCACAATGAAAACATTAAAAAGCCAAAAAGCTAACTATATAAGATAGAAACAGTGATGGGCATTGATTTAAGGTCAATAATATACTCATTTTTGCATGTTCAGTGTATTTTTAAAAAATCAGCATATTGATGCAGCTAAACCAAAGAGAAAGGCTCTCCACAAGCTTATGCCCCTTTAAAACACGTGCAACTTTCAGTTCCTGAAAGAATTTGCCACCAAGTTGTGAAGAAGATACCTTCTAGAGCATTTAAAATTAAATTCTCTAGTAATTCAGTTGAGATCTGCAAGTCTCTATTGCCTGCCCACTCTTTACTAAGCCCACATAAACTGAAAAAAAAAAAAGGATTCTCTACTATTCATGTATTGTAGGGACATGGGAGTGAGAGAAAGCAACTCAACAAAGAGTTTAATGAAAGAACCGTATTTGGGGCCTATTTTCACTGTAACTTGGAAAATTATTTATCATATTTCTCATATAACATAATTTTGATATGAGGTGATTTCTATTATATCACTTATCATGGGACAAAGCTACGTTATATAACAGGTGATATAAGGAAAGTCATATTTTTCTAGGACATTGTAGATATCAACAAATGTATTTTGAAGGAAAAAAGGAAGGAGAAAGGTAAGGACAAAATGACACTAAAAACAAAAACAGTCTCCAGCACGCATCATCCAAAAATATTTCCTTCATGTCTTATTCATCTTTGTGTCTCCATTGCTCATGTGATGTACCCAAGTACACATCTTATAATCCCATCTCTCTTGACTGCTTTGTCTTTTTCTGTAACATGTACACACACAGACACACACAGAAACACAGACACACACACACACACACCTTTTGCCTTTTCACCCTTCTATGCCTTTGCAACCATTGTTGGTTTCATCAGGAATGCCTTCCCTGCACTAATCCACCTAGCAATAGTCTACCTAATCTTGCATTGCTGACTCAAGGATCATTACCTCTCCTTTCAATCTGGAAGGTACACCCATGTCTTCCTCTAGGATCACATGCTCCTGGGGGATATCTCTTCATTTTTTTAAGAGATGGGGTCTTGCTATCATGCCCAGGCCATGATGAGGAGGCCATGTCTCAATTATAGCTTTTTTTTCTTCCTGATCCCTTATTCTTCTGAACTATCAATTGGACATATCTGATCTTTCTTGCAATATTTATTACATACCATCTTTATTATGATTACTTGTGAATGTCACTTATGACTAGGCTATAATTTCTTTCAGGTCTTCCCTAAAAATACAAGGAACAGTCATATTTCTTACATTGTTTAACACAGTGCACTATAATAAAAAAAATAGCATCTACTATCCGGGTAATATGGCAATGTAATGGCTTATATTGCATCACTAAACACTTGGTAATAATAGCAAATGGTTATAGGGCTTACCATGTGTAGTCACTTATTAAAGTACTTTATATCATTAACCTATCTGTTTAACTTACAACTACTGAGGGGTCAGTTTGCTATTATCATTTCTATTTTCAGATGTGGAAACTGAGGCACTGATAAATTCAGTAATTTGCCTAAGTTTAATAGCTAAGTGTTAGCACCAGTCTTCAAACTGAGGCAGTTTGGCTTCAGAGTCCATGCTCTAAGTTGTTATACAAGACTGCCTTGAGGCTTGAGGAGATGTATACCTCAACGCTTTGGGCTAAACATCACAATTCCTATTTTCGAGTGGAGGCTTAGAGAAGCAAAATAACTTATTCACAGTCACCACAGCTCATTGGTGAAGATGGGTTCAAAATTATTTTTAACTCTCAAATCCATACATTTTCTACTGCCTGTGCTTCAACTGGAATCAAAGTTCTACTTCTCCCTCGGGCATGACTCACGTCTCAATTTGTATTTTTCAGCAGAAGTTTTTGCCTGCCCAGCATGTTTCCCCCAAGCACACTGTTATTTCTTCAAGGATCTATCCCCTCTCACTCTCAGTCCACAGAGGCAGCACAAGATTTCTATTGCCCTGATGTTTACATGTCTTCTCCCCGGCAGGATTTGAAGCTCCTGAGAACAAGGATTACTCCCAACTTCTTCCTTGTTCTCCTTCCTTCCTTCTCCTCCTCCTCCTTCTCCTTCATTAAGTTGAATCTTATGCATGACACATAGTAGGAGTTGAAAATATTCATTGAATGAATTGCTTGCATATGGTACTTGCTTACTCAATGTTTGTGGGATCGAGCTATTTGTCAAATTCCATAGCAAATAAAATGGGGTTCACCAAAATGTTAGAATGTCAGTAGGCAGAGAGAGATTAAGTATCATAGATGCCCCAGGAATCCTCTACTTCTTTGTACCATTCAAGGACAAGAGTATTTGAGGCACTGGAGATTTCCGAGGCAGTTTTTATGGGAGGGACCATGTAGAATACTTAAGCATAATTAACCTGTTAGTCATAAGGGAGTGACCATACTGACAGATTCCACTTCTTAAAAGGGGGAAAAACACAACATTCTCCGGATAGGGCAGTAAAGGGATTATGATACCTATCTCAATGGCAAAAGTCAAGTAATTCCTATGCAGTCTTGGACTGAATCAGATTAAGACATTTAGAGTTTCTAAATAGTAAAGAAGATTACAAAGTCCATCCACCTTCTATCCTTCCAAAAACATAGTTAAAAACAAACAAACAAACCAAACAAAATGAACTCTAAGTCAAAAATAAATATAACAAAGTCCTGTGAAATTCCAAATTTTTCCACTGATAACTGTTTAAAGAAGCATCAAATATCTATTTTTTTCCCCAAAAAAATGTTTATAGGAACCTTCCCTGCTGTGTCCTAAATATGTTCTTGATTTTTCTTTTGCATAGTTTTGTGCTGACTCTAAGATGAAAAGCAATGGTGATGTAAGTGCTGACATAGTCGTGAAAGGTAGCCTCTCAGATTATGTCCTCTGTTGCTGCACAGAGACCCTGACTTCAGACTTACTGGTCTACATGGATTCTCTGTTTCTAGAATTCTATTCTATTCTATTCTATTCTATTCTATTCTATTCTATTCTATTCTATTCTATTCTATAACAGACATTCACTTTCCTTGTTCGAAAACCACCATTTATTTCCCATTATCCACAACAATATTGCCCTGAGTATTTTCTGAAGAAAGCAGTCGTAATATTCCTAATATTCCTAATTTTACACTGCATCTGCAGTACAGAAAAAGTGCTTTGAGGTCACTCATATATGGGCCACTCTATCTCATTAATTGGGGATATCAGATTACACTTATTATCATATAAAGGCCCTAATGGGTAAAGAAGGTGAAAGAAGGGAGGAAAAGAAGGGAGGGATGGAGGGAGGGAGAGAAAGGAGGGGGCAAGGAGAGAAGGAGGGAGGAAGGGGAGGAGAGGAAGAAAAGGAAGGAAGGAAGGAAGGAAGGAAGGAAGGAAGGAAGGAAGGAAGGAAGGAAGGAAGGAAGGAAGGAAGGAAGGAAAGAAGGAAGGAAAGAAAAAGCAAAGCAAGCGAAGCCCATAGACAGAACCTAGATGGCCCATGCATCCACAGAACAAATATGCAGAAGACCAAGGACCCAGTTTCCTCTTCTTCAGAGCAGGTTAGCATTTGTTTCAGCAGCCACACTAGCAAACATAGATAATCCAACAGCCAGAGAAAAATCCGCTTCCTTGTTACTCTAGTTTGGAATTGGGCTTTGGATGTCTCTGTCTCCTTCTGCTTCTTTATTATTATTATTATTATTATTATTATTATTATTATTATTATTATTTTGATGTAAACATCTCCATGCCATGCTAGCCAACACCTACTCATCATTTGGTATTTCCTCTTTTGCTTTCCTAGAAAGAATCTTGGGCCCATCCTCCTCTGTCTGCCCCAACTTCCCAAGCATCAGAATACCTAATCACATAGTCATATAGCCATCTTTCTCCCTCTAATATCAAGTGTGAACTCCCTCAATTTTAGTTCTTCGATGGGAATTTGCTAACTCTCAAACCATTCTGTCTTACGTGTAATAGAGTAACGCATTGTGTTTGTTTTGTGTACATTTACAGAGGCCTTAAAAGAGACAGTATCTTAGTTGATTTTTCACAATAACCCCATAATCGAGGCATTTGAAAAACTGAGTCCTTTTATTCCTAGACCAAAACCCTTTTTACTCAGCCATTGTCTCATCTCAGGTTATTATACTCACATCATTCATTTGTCATTTTAGAGTAGTGATTAAAGCACAACTGTGCCTTAGTAAGTTTTATTTTTTCTTAACCAATCTAAGCTTCCATTTCCTCATTTGTAAACTTAGGTTAACAATAGTACCTATATCATGGGCACCGGGTTCTTGGACAACACCTTGAAAGATACTGGTCAAGCTCGGATGATGCTGACTCGAGGATGAAACATTTCAGGAGGAGAGAAGGACATCTGGGAGCAAGGAGGGAGCTATGCATAACCATGGTAAACCCAGGGATGCTAGAGGACCTAGTCCTTGAGTAAGACCAGAAATAGCTCTGAGTGCTAGGACCCCAGTATGGTAACAAAAGAAGACATTGATTGAGTCCCACTGTTGTCATTTAGTCCTCTCAACAATCACATGAGAAAGATAACTATTATTATCTGTATCTCATTAGATGAGGAAATAAGAGCTCAGGATTAATTAATTTGTCAAACGTCCTATAGGTAGTACTGAGTGGAATCAGGGTTTGATCCTAGACTGGTTATTTCCAAAGTCCACATTCTGAGCCAGACCTATGAAAAAATAGTAGATTTGAGGAGTTTTGTCAATACAACTATGTATATATATTGCTAAGTTACCTAAAGAATAGTCAGGGATGTGACATTTGCCCTCTGGAAGTGCTCAAACATCTCTACATTCTAATATATAACAGGCAAAGTGCCTGCGCATTTGTGAAAAGCCTAACGATTTAAGCTACTAAAAAATTTGGAGACTGATTAGATGAGATATTGTTTAAGGAAAGCTTTTTTTTTGTCTAGAAGGCTCAGCCACATACCCAAACCCATCATCCTAAAGAAAAGTATGTCAAGGGACCACTTCCTTTGGAGAATAGACCAACAATTCTCTCACCAGTTGACTCAAGACAGCTTAAAAGGCTCTGAAGAGAATGTCATATAAGATCACTAGATACAGGGAACAGGTCAGTGGAGGAATTGCAGCCAATTAGACTAGAAGAAAGACAGCTTGAAGAAAACATGGCTAAGGATTCCTAACATTTGTAGAGCTGGTAAAGAGAAAAGGCAATGGGGAAGGAGGGATATTAGTTGAAAAAGGATTTGACTCAATAACTATGTGGTACATTGCACTGTTATTCCAGATATTTACTGCTGTTCTCTGGGTTGTCTTGCTCTTGTCCTTCTCTCTAATGGGCAGTAAACGATTCTCCAGGACTTCTTTTCCTCTGCCATGAGATCAGAAATGTCCCAGAGAGGGGCTTCTCCCTCAGCCGGGATCCCATATGGATATCAATATATACCGGAGCCAAGCTGATTTGATAGGCACATAATGTTAGCAAAAAAAAAAAAAAAAAAAAAAAAAAGCCTCTGTTGTATTAGAGTTGACATTTTAGGGCTATTTGTTACTGCAGAACAGCTTAGCTATCCTGACTGGTGAAATAAGAAAGCATGCTCTAAAGTCGCAGTTGTTTAAGCATGGAAAGGACTACTTGAGGAAGTATTAGGTTCCATGGACTGGAAGTATTCGATATAGCTATACGACCAGTTTGAATGGAGAATGTTAAAAGAAAGAAAAAAAAAAAAAAAAAGTCCTGGAGAGAGGTGGATTGAAATCTTGCGGGGAGTAGTTGGATCTTAATCTATTTTCCATACGTGAGAGTCTATACTATGTTAATGGAAGATAAAAGTAGGTACAAACTGAACAAGACAAATTGTGTGGATCCATGCTTTCAACTCACTTGAAGAAGAGGAACGCAGAGACATTAGGGTAGATTAATATCAATTTGTGGTTACTGAAACATATCGTTGTTTGAGAACAGGCTTCTGCAATGTAACTAAAAGGAGAGTTAAATATTTATATGGTTTGAGATTAACCATAAAAGACCTTCAGTGGAGGATTAGAACACAAGAATAGCTAGGGAAAGTGCAATCTGGTCACTACCATGATGAGTCTCTCCTCAGAATGCTGCTAACTGTTAGTTGTGCAGTGCCAACCCACATGCTTGGCCAGAGATCAGAGAAGACAGGGTCACGGGGTGGGATACCACTATTCCATCACATCCACAGTGCCCAGAGAAATATCTGGGTAGTGTTCACTCTTCTTCTCTCTCCTCTTTCCTGTTTATAGCCTTCATAATCCTGAGCTTTCACCCCTTCTTCCCTTTTATTCACCTCTCACTCTTAACTTCATCTCTCTTAATAATCTAATGTCTCATTATTTTCTCATCTGTCAATGATCTGACCTTATTTCCGTCGATTCATCTACATAAGTCACCAGTGAGAAAGCTAGGAATGAAAAAGCATAAAAACAAAGCAGAATTATAAAAGAAGGGAAGATTTCATTCACAAAATGAATTAATCAGCATGTAGTGGTATGTGTACTATGTGCCAGCATGACTTGGGGAGAAAAAGAGATCTTGTCCAAACTTCAGCTCCACTGCTTATGCCCTGGGTGGCCTTGAATGAATTACTTAGCCTCTCAGTGTTCACAGTTTTCTAACACTTAAGATGAGGCTAATAACTACCTAGCAGCGTTGTTGTGAAGATTAAAGTATGTTATACCATTATTACGTAATAGGCAACAGATAAAAGGTTTCTATTATAGATTATATAACATTTTAGTTCAATTTGAATCTGTATTCACCACTTCTTATTTCAGTTTAAATGCATTAAAAGCTGGGACCATTTTCTGTTGGTTTTTTTTCAGCGTCTACAATTTTGCGGGGCATAGGAAGGTTTAATACGTATTCTAATACATGGAGCAAAAATTGACTTCCGGGAATATTCTATATTATTTTTAACATAGAAATAAATAATGGTCTAAACATTTATGTTCCCCCAAATTTATATGTTGAAGCCCTAACCTCTAGTGTGATGGTATTTGAATGTGGAACCTTTGCGGGGGTGCTCAGGTTTAGATCAGGACATGAGGATGAAGTCCCCATGATGGCATTAGTGTCCTTATAAGAAGAGAAGAGAGGCCAGAGAACTCTCTCTCCACCATGCAAGGACACTAAGAGGAGATCATTTAAACCACCTAGTTCATCATATTTTGCTACAGTAGCCTAAGATGACCATGAATATGTATATTTATAATCTCTCTCTAGTTTTGTGCTCAAATAGCACCCCTCATATTAGAAAAATTGAGTGAAATTTGGGGATACTGCCTTAGAGTATAGAATTTGTAGTGTCAAACATTTTTCTTATGGTCTGAGTTCTATACACAAAGAAGAGAACAGGCACAATCCCAGCCTTTAAGAATTTTACATTCAAATGAACTAGGGCATTTAGGCAGATCCTTTCTGTCCCCTACCAAATATTCATTCCTCTGCATCCTTTGCTACTAGAATTTAAGATTTTGTTTGAATTGTCAATATGCCTTTTCCTAGGCAATGTCTCACAATGGTGCCAAAAATGAGAATCTTGTTTTCTGCTTTTCTACTCTTTGAAATTTGTGGCCTTGAGATGTAAGGAGGAGTCGCTAAGAGAGCTTCCGGGAAAGCTTTTGCTTTTCTGACAAAAGAGACAAAGATAGAGCTGGCAGCCCCTCCCTCCATCCTGCCCTCGCTGGAGCACTCAAGTATTAGTGGGCAATAGCAGCCATTTTGTGACCCTGATATGACACCTACCAGGAAGGAAACCCAACACGTTGAAGATAGTGAACAGAAATATAAAAAGACAAGACAGTTATTGATTATATTGTTGAATAACTGAAAGAAAGACAGCAACCACCTACTTCTTGACTTGTTACATGAGAAAATAAACCTATATTTCAGTCACTATGTTATATACTTCAAATCAAAACCAAATACATTTTCAATAAATACCAGATAAAAGGAAAATGTATAGCAGAATTTCTGCTGCTGTGAATTCAGGACAAGTAAACAATAGGGCGAAATATCATTTGCATGGAAACAATGAAAAAGGGGAACATTTTTCTGAGATGCTTTTTCTTTTGTTGTTGTTTGTTTGTTTTTGAGATGGAGCCTCACTGTGCCACCCAGTTTAGAGTGCAGTGGTGCCATCTTGGTTCACTGCAGTCTCCGCCTCTCAGGTTCAAGCAATTCTCCTGCCTCAGCCTCCCAAGTAGCTGGGATTACAGGCATGCACTACCATGCTTGTCTAATTTTTGTATTTTTAGTGGAGACGGGGTTTCACTATGTTGGCCAGGCTGGTCTAGAACTCCTGACCTCAAGTGACGGTGCTTGCCTCCTCCTCCCAAAGTGCTGGGATTACAGGAATGAGCCACCGCACCAGCCCTGAGAAGCTTTTTATATTATAAAGACCCCATTTATGTGAGCAAATATAATCTTCACTGTGCTAAGAAATGATAAGTAGAGAACAGCTGTCAGTGGTATTTTATTTAAAAAAATTGATTTTCAATATTTAGAATATTCTTAAAGTAGATATATTAGGGAACATAAAACTTTATATTTTAATCTTAAAAGGAGAAGAAAAAATATATATAATACATACATTTCAAAACATAAATAGGGAATGCCTGATGGATATGGCTATCTGATGATGAAAGAAAGTTATTTTAGGGAAACTTTTTATAGTAAATATTAGTTATGTGACGTTGGCAATTAACACAGTTTTTACCAGCTGTCGCCACATTTGTCAATATCATGTGTTGCAATGCTTAAAGGAAACTAAGCATCAATATATTATATTTAAATTTTTTTTAAATTTGGCTGTAGTCTGATTTCTTATTTCTAACTAGTCACCCCCTTACGCTCATATCAGTTTACGTCAGCCATGCGAATTTGATTGTTTTGGAGTGCTTACCTTACTGCTAATTTCTACTGGGACATTATTTACCTCAGGATTAATTCAGTAATCTTCCATACTTTTTTAGTTTCATACATCTCTGAGTTTTATGTTTCTGTGAAAAACCTCTAATACAAGCAGGTCTTACCTACAATTTTTTTTTTTAATGCAAGTGTTTGATTATAGTTGGGCAGTTTGTATACCTTTCTTGTTGACTTCTTTTAAAATTGGCCTTCCTATATTCATAATACTTCTTTGGTCATTACAAAGTTTTCCAACTCAACACTTTGTGACTTGCTATGCTCAGAGGGATCAGAGCCAAGTACAGATGTACCAAAGACATTTCTTTAACATGTTTATCTAGTTACAGTAGCAGTTTAGATTGTGCAACTAACTGATGTTTAGAGTTGCATAGTATAGTAAGCACATCACCTTATTAGAGTTGCATAGTATAGTAAGCACATCACCTTATTAGAGTTGCATAGTATAGTAAGCACATCACCTTATTAGAGTTGCATAGTATAGTAAGCACATCACCTTATTAGAGTTGCATAGTATAGTAAGCACATAGCTTCTACATCAGCTGGCATGAGCTGAATCCTCACTTTTCTGCTCACTAGCTTTGTTGCGTTGGTTAATGCACACAAATCTTCTAAAACTCAGTCTCCTCATCTGCAACATGATAGTAATATTACCTACCTGAAAAAACTTTTGTACAAAATAGAGTATGTAAAGTTATTGGTACATATAATATCATTAATATTCCATTGATATTTTTATTATTATTTGATGTATGATTTTTGATTTTTTTAAGGGTGGATGCTTGCTTTGTGATATTGAAGATTAGAAAAGCATCTCTGTGCTGAGTATTTCTCCACCAACAAAGCAATAACAATAGCCAAATAATTTAGGGCCCAATGTATTTTGCTTAGAAAATTTTTGCAGTTCTCTATTTAATTTGCAATATAAACCTATGATGTTTCTTATCATAGTACTTAGTGTCCAATAATTTCTCATTATTAATATCAATGATTGCTCATACATACACTGGATTACTCATTTAGTATTGATAAAGCATATTAGTGAGTGCACTACACCACTGAAATGAACACATAATGAAGTACCTAAACCACTTTATCTTAACTGCAAGATAGAGTCTTACAGATTTCTGGTTCTCATGGAAGAGACTATCAGGGGCCCACACATTAAAAACAGCAGAGTGCAAGAGCTGGGAGGGTACCAGTCTACGAACATTTTAAAATAATATTACCATTTGCTTGATTCTAATTTAATTAATTTGGAATTCTTATAACATTGGGAAATTTTGAAAAGTAGGATATTTACACAAAGAGAGTATAAAAGAAATAATTTTTTGGAATTGCGCAATGCATTTCTTTTAAGAGATATCACATTCTAATAGACCTTCACTGATTAAATTTATTAGATATAAATTTATCTCATTTATTAGATATATATGAGAAGCATGTGCTTCTGGTAGTATTGTACCCAGAGGATTTTAGTTAAGTCAAGTCTGTACTTTTACAGCATTTGAAATATACTTAGTTGGGCAATTAATGGATCCTCTTCAACTTAAAGTAGATGATTGTTATAAGAGAAAAAATGTACAAAAAGAGTTACAGAGTAGACAAAAATAAATTCTTTTCCAGTGTTCCAATTCTGATGATTTTTAGGAGTTATAGCTGAGGAAGTATCCTCCATCCCTAAAATTGATTTCCTGCATAACACGTTATTTTGAATGTTACCAGTTAGCCCTTGGGCTTCTTTAAAAGACCGAATAATAAGATTGAAAATAAAGTGAATGCATATTTTGGTCCTATAAATGAAGACATCAGAAGTGTAACAGAAGGCAAATGAAAGATAAATACATTTGTTTTTCCATCTGTTAAGATACAAGTGGCAGGGCGCGGTGGCTCACGCCTGTAATCCCAGCACTTTGGGAGGCCGAGAAGGGCGGATCACGAGGTCAGGAGATTGAGACCATCCTGGCTAACACGGTGAAACCCCGTCTCTACTAAAAATACAAAAAACTTAGCCGGGCGTGGTGGTGGGCGCCTGTAGTCCCAGCTACTCAGGAGGCTGAGGCAGGAGAATGGCGTGAACCGGAGATCACGCCACTACACTCCAGCCTGGGCGACAGAGAGAGACTGTCTCAAAAAAAAAAAAAAAAAAAAAAAAAAAAAAAAAAAATAGAAGATACAACTAAAACATTCTTCCCATTTTTTCCTTAATATTTTGTTTCCTGGCAACAAATGACAAAAATTCCCAATCAACCACATCTTTCAAAATTCTAGGTTTTCTGAAATGCCAGCACTAACATTATTATTTAGATTTTTAGTATATAAAATCATTTTCAGAAAAGGTGAGTGCACTACATTAAAATGATATATTGTGTATGTGTGTGTGCCTGTGTGTGTGTGAGAAAGAGAGATAAATTAATAACGAAGCATGCCATTAAAACCATAAGTGTGTTATATAAGCACTTTGGAAAATAATTGGCATTATCTGGTAAATTTGCTACTACCCAGCAATTTTACTCTTAGTTATTTTTCCAAAAGAAGCTCTTTCACATGCTCTTTAACCAGAAGGAGAGTATAAAAATGTTCTTAGCAGCACTATTTGTAATCTCTCTCACACATACACATGCAGCTGGAGATTTTTCAAATGTTCATCAAGAGCAGAATGGATTAACATAATACAGTGTGAAGGTTAATTAATTACAGCTACATGCAACAACATGTACAAATCTCATGTATCCAATTTTGGGCAAAAAAAATCAGGTAGCAAAATAATATCCATACACTTCATTAATATACAAAGCTGTAAAAAGTGTGAAATTAACCAGTATTTTGTTTAGGCATATGCAGTGAACCTCTAAAGAAAAACAAGGAAGTGATTGAAAAAATTCAGAATTAGGAGGGGACAGGATCTGAGAGGGTTCCATGATAGATACAAAAATGTTTTTCTTTAAGTAAGTAGTAGGTACATAGTTGTTTATTGTATTATGATTCCTTATGCATTGCATGTATTTAGTAAGTGTTCCTTTGAAACTACTCAATATTTTGTAAAAGTATAAAACAAAGGGTGCTAATATTTATTGCCATTATTCTATCTAAGCAAAATATTTTAAAAGTAATATAATCCTTCAGTCCTTCATAACTCATCCACTTGTATGTGGTCTGGAACATTATTTCATGATTTTGTGGCAGTGTTTAATTGCTGTTTTAAAAAAAAAGATAAGATGGCAAAACGGGTAATACCAGTTCATCGTGGTTTGTGAGGCTGCAAAAAGTCAAATTCCATAAAGCAAATTAACAGGCTGTCTCAGGTCTATTGTGCTTCACAATATGTAGAAAGGAAAAGTTACTGTGGAATAACGGTTATAATCGAGATATTATAAAATATTTTTATTTATGAGTATTCTCTTCTTATTTTGGTCGACCTTTTCATGAAATAATTTCATATACATTTGGAATGACTCTTTAAATGCCTCTGAAATTCCACATATCTAGGGCTTTGTATGTATTTCAATAAAATTAAATGATAAAACTTACAGTTCTAGTTTTGATTTTAAATTCATTGTATCTTCTCATTTCACATTTTTGCTTCTGTCAAGAAATTGCTTTAGTTAAGAATTATTGGTCCAAAAGTCTTTCACTCTCAACTAAAGTTTATGGAGAGACCTAAAGGAGAGACCCTTATTTTTACATCAGGATATCAATTTGGAAGAATTTTATTTATTTTTTTCTAGTTATAATTTAATGGACCAAATTATACTATTAAATATTATAAAGTATTACTTTGGATCATTTTATGTTTTAAAAATAACACATCCAGCTGGGTTTGATAAGCTCAAGCATGTAATTCCAGCACTTTGGGAGGCCGAGGCCAGCAGATTGCTTGAGGTCAGGAGTTTGAGACCAGCCTGGGCAACATTTAGTAGAAACACTGTCTGTATTAAAAATACAAAAATTAACTGGGCATGGTGGCCACTTAGGAGGCAGGAGAATTGCTTGAACCCAGAAGGCAGAGGTTGCTGTGAGCCAAGATCACACCACTGCACTCCAGCCTGGGCAACAGAGTGAGACTCTATCTCAAAATAACTAACTAAATAAATAAATAAAAATAAAAATACCACATACCAAGTTATTATACAATTATACCAAAATTGTTACAATCAATTTTTTAACAAAACCTCATTATACTTAAAGTTATACAGTACCCAAATGAACAATGTTCTTATTCTTAAATAAAGCATTGTGTCAACCCAATTTTGTACTCCCTTTTTCCTCTGAGTTATCTAGAGTTTCCTGTGTTCCTCAATGTTTTGATTATAGAATTAAGTGTGTTTGCTTTTTGGTATGACCCTGTTTCATAGCATCTTATATTTGAAGGAATCTCTATGTGAAGTGAAATTAACAATTTTGGCTTTATTACATTTGAAAATGTTGTAAAATTTATACATGAAAACAAAGCCTTCTATTGCTTAATATTTCCACATATTACTCTTGTATGAATGGAACAAAAACTGGGAAAGTAGAAATTGTTTATGAATGCCAAAGGGCAAGCTAATGATGACAAATTATTTACCCTTGGATTCCAGGTAAAATTATTTTACAACTTCTATGATGTAGTTTATAGAGCATGGGTTTTGAGTCTGGCAGACCTGCTTTTACATTTCAGCTCTTTAGCTATACATCTTTGAGTTTGTCACTGAGGTCTTCTCACCTGTTACGTAGGGTTTTCTGGAGACTGAATGAGATAATGTAGGAACAATTCCTGGCACAGTTAATACTCAGTAAATGAACTCCCAGCTCCCACATCCCAGCTCAAAGTGGGGAGTAAGATTTTTCTCAGTGTAAGAATGTCAGGCCATTGCAAAGGACAACAAGCTACTTCCTTATCATCCAAAGCACTTTCCAGTGTTTTATGTGCAATAAACCACAGACCTCTGGAACCCTGCCCTGTTGTCTCCTCCCACACACTTCATAGATGTTTTCCTATGCACCTCTTGTATCCTTGGGGCTTAGGGCAAGGGAGAGAAATAGTTGTCTCAGGGAATAGAAAAACTTACAATAAAGGAAGGAGATGAAAATTAACAAGCATCATCATCATCATCAGAAAAAGATTTTATAATACATAAGTTGTGAATAACATGCTTCCTACGTGCAATGGCAAAATAATAGAAAAATGATAGAAAAATGCTATCATGCAGTTTTCTAAGGTAAAAGACCAAGGGAAAATCTACTGAGGCAGAACATTCAGCAGGCATTTCCTTTTTATCAATTTTCTGTGATAATTATCACTATGGAAGGCTTTATAGTGCATGCCAGTTTCTGAAGACAGAACCAGGTATATAAGAAACTTAATCTAACATTATTTTCCTATGTCTATGCCTAAGGTTATTTTTTTCTCTTAAATCTCTATTACACCATGTGACAATAGCTAAATCTCAGTAAAATTAGGGACTTTTCCTGTTTCATTAGAGATGCAGCTAACTCCATGGATCCTATCTAGCATAAGATATATAGGATGGGAGTGGTAGGATGCATTTGTATAAGAAAATTAGGCCATCGCAGGTATCAGGCTTTCATGCTCTGACACTACACCCTGGTCCCAATGTCAGCAGCTGAAGACAATGGGCCTTTCGATTATGGTCCACATGGTTTATTTGTGTTTTGTATTATTACACAAGGCTTAAGTTTTACCAGTTCTTTGTGTTTCATCTAATATAAGGACTTTTTAAAAATAAAGGACCAGATAGTAAATGTTTAGGCTTTGTGTACCATATGATCTCTGTCACAACTACCTAACTCTGCTATTGTAGTGTCAAAGCAGTCATAGGCAACAGGTAATGTATGGGTTTGCCTCTCTTCCAATAAAAACTAATTTACAAAAACATGTGGATCTAAACCATTCTCACCTGCACTGAAAAACCACTTTTGGGCTCTCTGCATCTTCCTGGGACATATGAGGGCTGTGGGACTGCCTAAGGCCTGTCTGCCTCAGGATCCTCTTTAGAAATGTTTTCTGTTCTTACTTAACATTGGGCAAGGAATAACTCTGGGGTCTTACCAATCTCCATCGTAGGGGCTATGAGCCTAGCTTCACTTTCATTGGTGAGCCCTCTCACCAGTCTGGTTTCAAAGGTCAAGATGCATTACTAAACATCTTACTCTATCTAAATGGCAGTCCATGAGGTTGTGCAATATGGTATTCTAGCATGGTGAGAGGCTACAGGGCTTTTTCTCAGGTGCATTGTCAATATCCACCTCTGACCCACCATCTTACCCCCGACTCTCTTCTTTCTCCAGTCTGCACCAATATAATCAAGATTTGAGGTGGAAATAGAAAACTGGCTCAGACTGAGAACATATTCTTCAAAATATATGTTTTTTTGGCATGGTTTTGTACAGAGTCCTTCAACGCTTAGACTTCTAAATTCCAATACATTCAAGCTTTTGCATCTCAAAAGCTTTATCTGTATGAACAGGAAGAGTACAAAGGATGTACAAATGCAAAAAGAAAGTGCTTATGTTCATGTTAAGAGACTGAACTTAGGTGAAACAGTTAAAACACTCTCTCAAAACTTACTGGCTTAAGACAACAACAATTTAATATTTCTCATGATTCTGTGGGTTGACCAGGTGATTCTTCTGCTGGTATTTGCTTGGGGTCCATCACCAGGTTGCATTGAGCTGGCAGGTGGCTGGGGGCTGTGCTCAGTGAGAGCATCTGGGAAGCTGAGCCTCTCACTCCACATGGCCTTTCACCCCAGACTTCTTCATGGTGTGGTGATCTCAGGGCAACATTCCAAGGGAGTGAAAGCAGAAAGTGAAAAATCTCTTTTAAGACTTAGACCTGAAAGTCATGCAACATGACTTTCACCATATTTGATTGGTCAAAGAAAGTTGCACAGCTACTCTAGATTAAAAGGTGAAGAAACGGACTTTACCCTTGATAAGAAGAGCAGCAAGTCGCGTTCCAAAATGACATGCCTATTGGAGAGGGAGAAATTCATAGCCGTGTTTTACAATTCAATACCAACTTTCTGTGAATCAAATACATAATGGATCTTCATGAAGGCTATGATTTTTATGAGAAAGTTCAGGTAATTATGCCAAATCTGTACAGAGTTTGCAGTGGGAAGAGAAGGAGAGACAAAGAAATTGGATGTTGCTCCTGGTTTAGCTTCTGTGCTCCCTGTACATTCTTCTCAGGAGTGAAGTTACTTCCTTAAATCTTGGGGGGAATGTATCCCCAAAGATTCTCCTTGGGTGTTCAGAAGATGTCCCACATGGATGACTTTTTCTTTGCCTTCTACTCTTCCCCTGTCCACCTTTAAAAAAACCATTTTCTAAGCCCTTTAAACCCTTCCATACTACAATATCCCCATCCTCACTCCCTTTTTATATGTTATACACTAACTCTTCCAATAGAAACAAACTTCCTTCTCTTGCAGTGACTTGACTTTTTTGTATGCAACCCCAGATGTCAGCTGCCTGTCAGGGACTCCTGTCCTTGAAGTTTTGCAGAGGGGAGAAAGGGAATGTGATCTCAGGGTCTGTTGACTTACTTGGGAATGGAGAATTGGCACATTCTGATTTTGTGATTAGATGTAGGAAAGGACTATGGTGATGGGATTCTACCTTGGGCAGCAAATGCCTTTTCTTCTGGTAAATAAAAAGTAAAATATGTAAGTATACAGAAAAAGTATAATTTCCTTCAAAATTCCCCTTCTAATATGCATAAAAATTATTTCTCTTTTGAATTTAATAACAATAATGCTATTTCTTTTGACCTGTTACTTCAAACCTAACTTGCTAAAAGAGCATCCTCATCCTCTATGGCTTGAATTCCTTAACAAATTATTATAATTTACCTGGCAACAAATTACATCAAACCCAGGTAGCATCTCTCTGCAATTCTCCCTTTGTGTTATTGGAATCAAGAGAGAGGTGAGGGCCAAGGGAGGAAGGAAATTTACTTTATGCCAATGCATTGGAATTACAAAATATCAAGGTGATTTGAACTGATCCAGGAGGCTTGTATTAGTCTTGTTCTTATGCTGCTAATAAAGACATACCCAAGACTGGCTAACTTATAAAGGAAAGAGGTTTGACTCACAGTTCCACATGCCTGGGGAGGCCTCACGATCATGGCAGAAGGCAAATGAGCAAAGTCACATCTTATATGGTGGCAGGTCAGACGAGCTTATGCAGGGGAACTCCCATTTATAAAACCATCAGATATGAGACTTACTCACTACCACAAGAGCAGTATGAGGGAAAGCACCCCAATGATTCAGTTATCTCCACCTGGTCCAGTCTCTGAGATGTGGGGACTATTATATTTCAAGGTGAGATTTGGATGGGGACACAGCCAAACCATGTCAAGGCTCCATGGGAGACTAGGGTCTTCAGTTGGGCTGGAGGGGATTTGGAAAGGGGGAAGAAAATCATATTAGAAGATACAAAGATTTTCACAGGTGGGAAACTGACTGTGGTATGATCAGAGGAAAATAAGAGATCTGAGTTTTTTAAAATAAGTGGGGTATTCTATTTCCTTATTTCTAAAATTATAAGGTTTTCATTGAAAAGAACATTCTTTGTATGAAGGTCTGGTAGCTAGAATTAATATTCTTATTATTTTTCATACCAATAGAAAATGGTAAATTGTTAATATGTATTCTACCTCTTGTTTTTGTGATATGATGCCTCTAATAATATTGTCATGGTTTAGGATCTGGATAATTGACACAAAGTGGCTTAATAAAAGTCAGGGCTGGGCATGGTGACACCTGCCTATAAGCCCAGCACTACAGGAGGCTGAAGAGGGATGATTGCTTGAGTCTAGGAGTTCGAGAACAGCCTGGGCAACACAGTAAGACCTCATCTCTCCAAAAAAAAAAAAAAAAAAAAAAAAAGCCAGACATGAGGTAACATGCCTGTAGTCCCAGCTATTCAGGAGGCTGAGGTGGGAGGATCACTTGAGCCTGGGAGGTTGAGGCTGCAGTGAGCCATGATTACACCACTGTGATCCAGCCTGGGCAACAGAAGAAGACCCTGTCTCAAAAGACAAAAATATCCCTGGCCTGGTGGCTCATGCGTGTAATCCCAGCACTTTGGGAGGCCAAAACAGGAGGATTGCTTGAGTTCAGGAGTTCAATTGCAGCCTGGGCAACACAGTGAGACCCCATCTCTGTATAAAACAAAAACAAGGCCAGGCGCGGTGGCTCAAGCCTGTAATCCCAGCACTTTGGGAGGCCGAAACGGGCAGATCACAAGGTCAGGAGATCGAGACCATCCTGGCTAACATGGTGAAACCCCGTCTCTACTAAAAAATACAAAAAACTAGCCAGGCGAGGTGGCGGGCGCCCGTAGTCCCAGCTACTCGGGAGGCTGAGGCAGGAGAATGGCATGAACCCAGGAGGCGGAGCTTGCAGTGAGCTGAGATCCGGCCACTGCACTCCAGCCTGGGCAAGAGAGCCAGACTCCGCCTCAAAAAAAAAAAAACAAAAAAAAAAAAACAAAAAAACAAAAACAAAATAAAAGTCAATTACAAGAAAATCATCATAAATGTTTCAACAGATGAAGCGTATGACCATTATAGCACTACTTGCAATAGCAAAATTTGGGAGCAATCTTCATTGTCCAACAGTAAGTGACAGATTAAATAAATCCTTACAAAGGGATATCAGGCAGTCATTAAAATAACACTGTAAAATAAATTTGTTGACATTTAATTATATGTTAAGTAGAAAACTTTGGCTACAAAACAAGTCCCCAGAATGATCTAGTTTTTATTTTACAAACCTGTCTCTGTATCCCTCTATGTTCCCCATTCCATGCCGCGCCTCCGGCTAATTTTTTCAATAAAAAAAAATCTGGAAATATACATGATAGAAAGGGTCTGAGAGCACTGATTCATCTCAGTATAAGGAATTCTGAGTATTTCAAAGCTAATTTCTTTGCATTATGTGTATTTTCTGATTTTTCTGTAAAGAATATTAATTTCTTTTCAATTTAAAGAAGCATGTTACAGAAAAAGAGAAATCAATTTAGGAAAGGAGTCAGTGAGGGATACCCGAGTACATCACTGAGGTCAACATCATGCAAGACTATCACCATGGTTTCCCACAAAATATTCTTTGGTGCCACTGTCAGAATTTAGAGCCAGTTAGATTGAATATTATTCTGACTCAGCATGACATTTCTTTTTGCTCTTAGGCTAATGCTTAAAAGCTTGAAACAATGCACTCTATTCAATACATTTCATCAAATATTTATTGAGTGCCTACTATGTGCCAAGTACTAAGAATACAAGATTAGCAAGACATAGTTTTGTTGTAATCTAAGTCAACCCCTTATAGTATGTGTACCACTTTGAAAATCTGAGATGATTGTTCTGAGATTCTACAGGGGGAAGGATCATAGAAAACAATGTCCAAAAAAGTTCATACTAAAATAACCTATTTATATTTTCACTGTTTTAACTCTTGCAATATTTTAAACACAATGTAGAATTATGTTGCATCATTATTTTAAAAATACCCACATATTTGTGGCTCTTCACTGTGATACTACCTCTACTCTCTGCTTGAATCAGTAACATTTCTATGCTTATTACTGCTTTGAGAAGAAATTATTCCAATCTGTTCAGTCTTTGAGCCAAATCTCTCAGTCTGACTTTGAGATCCTCACTAAAAACTCTAGTTCCCTCATGAGGCAAAACTCTTTCTAGAGTATGTTTCAAAGCAAAGTTGTGTAACCAACAATTAAACAATTAACAAACTGAAATAGTTTAAAGTTGGGCTTAGTAACTTTACACATTTACTTATTACATTATATATTACAACTATTATTTATGAATTAAAATTTTGATCTCAGTTAAATAATTTCAGTTTCTTCATCTTTGTTGTCCCATTAATTATTATTGCTATATCCAGAAGGTTTTATTTATTTGTTTATTTATTTGCCCAATTCTCTTGGCATGGAGTTTATTTGAATCAGAATGTAAAGAAGCCTGGAGATCATCTTCTACCACTATTTTGTTTTGTGGAAGAGAATATTGAAGCCAGACATAAAGTAACTTGTAGGAGTGTAAATTGTTTTGCATAGTGTCTTTTGAAATGTAGATACGTGAAAGCTGGTATCTATTGTTCTTAGAATTTTGTAATTCAGATTACCAGTCTAGTGTTCTTACCTGCCTTGGATTATTTCTCCTTACTGTTGGGTAAAACCATTCTTTAGACCTGTAAATTGCTCAAGACACTAGGTATATTTTTTTATGGTACTTGATGGGTCAATTTATTCATTTAACACATATTTATTAAGTACCTCCTAAGTGCCAGGTGCTGATGATCTTGGCATTAAATGTTAACAGAAAGTATTAAGGAGTAAGTATTGTTTCAAATCCATACAAATGACCATTTTGTGGCTAGTCGTGTGAGAGTGTGTGTGTGTGTGTGTAATAAGTGTGTGTATGTGTGTGTGTGAGAGAGATAGAGAATGTTTGTTTCGTTCCTGTGTAAAATCTGCCCAATTTTCTATCTTAACTGTCATTATATGTCAAACATATGCTATTAAAATTAGCTTATTTCTGAGAAGCATGTCTACATTAAGGTTCCTGGGTTTTATTTTATGATGAAATGCTAACTTCTGTTTATGAAATAAATTATTTATTTCATAATTTTGAATAGGATGGTACTTTCAAAAACCTGCCTCTGATTAGATTTGGGGCATTAAACATTTCAATATGATAATTTTTTTTCTTGGGCCTGTGGCATCATTTTATTGTGACAGAAAATTTTTTATTAATAATAAGGCTTTGCTTTCAGAATGCTATGAAATAGTACAAGTAATGTTGTGTAAAATAGTACAGATGCAACATCCCTAATCCACAGATCCAAAATCTCAAATGTTTCAAAATTCAAAACTTTTTGAGCACCAACATGACACCACAAGTTGAAAATTCCACACATAAGTATTTTACACAAACTTTGTTTCGTGCATCAAACTATTTACAATGTTTTATAAAATTACCTTAAGGCTATGTGTATAAGGTGTATATGAAACATAAATGAATTTTGTGTTTAGACTTGGGTCTCATCCCCAAGATCTCTCTCTCTCTCTATATATATATATATATATGTATATATATGTGACACTCAACATGCACAAGTAATGCCACATTCAGAAAAACTGCTTCCTTCTTTAAATTGTTCGTCTCCATTGTAAAACTGACAGTCAAATTTTAGTAACTCCTGATCATTTTTATGTTTCTTCTGTTCTTTTTATACTCCTCATCCAGCATTTTGGTCCTGTTTGTTGGCTCTCTCTTTTTATAGGTCTGCCCTATCTTCTCTTTTCAGTTGTTATTTGACGTTACTAGTCTTGCTGTCAATGCGTCTCAGTCTTTGGATTCCAGATTGCTATTTTATATCCATCTGCTCTGTCCTGATTGTCAGTGAAAAGTGTTGCTCTTCGTTTGGTGGGACATCAAAACTCTCACAATCTTTGACTCCTGCTTCATTCAGAGATGGGTGGTGTGTGAAAAAGGATACAGGTTTCTTGGTTATACATTTAGGATACCTTACAAATTTTCCCAAGACTGACATTAACCACCAGTTAGGGGTAAACGACAAAGTGGCACAACGAAGAAGAAGAAGGAGAAGGAGAATTTGAGTAGTTAGTATTTTCAGTTCTGGACCTGGACCTAAGGAAAAACACTACCAAGTTAGTATATCAATACACACAAGTATCTCCTGAACTATTTTTTTGTTTGTTTTTGGAGGGAAAGGGAGCTTGGCAACTGCTTGTAGGTACTGATACTAAAATGCTGCAAATAGATGAAGGTTCCTTGGTGCTTGCAAAATAAGCACAACATGTAAAACAAGCATAGAACTACCTAGTTTATAAACCTAACTTATAGGTGTCATAGTATAAAATAGTACTATGGATGCTAAAACCAATGTCTTAGACTAGTCAAGTACTAAGATACACTTGTTGATACTACACTAACCTGTATTTTAAACCTTATTTTTAGGTCACGCGTAGCACTAATAAAACAGTAAATAAGCACCATAAGAGCATGTCAAAATGTAGGAGGAAGGCCACAACTAAACTTCATAGTAAAACCTGCCACCATATGATTAAACATGCCACCAAAAAGTTTTTAGCTAGTTTTCGATTTATATCCCTACATATCTTTGGGATAGAGCCAAAGAAATGAGTTCACGGAAAGGTATAAAGGTCATTTTAAGTCCTGGTTTTGGGAGTGTCAATGTTTGTTACAGCAGCAGAAGGAAGGCTGAAACAGAAAGTTGTGTCATAAACGGAACAAACACTGTTTAACAATTTTTTTTTGTCTTAAAAACAGCAAACCCCACCGTCTTCCTGGAGTCTGCGTTGTCCCCTTCCAGAATAGATGTGGAGTTTTTAAACGAACCTACAGTAGAAGCAAGCCTTCTCCAGGAAATCCCAATCTTTTTCCAAACAGGAACAGCAAGGGTTCTCTCTGTTGTGGCTGTTTTTCCCTCTGGGAATTGGTTTGCCTTCTGAGAGCATCCCAGGGAGGGGAGGTGCGCCCCAAATTGGCGAGGCTCTGCCAAATACCAAAGGCTCTTCTTTGGGAGGAGACTCCTCCTTTGGACGTGAGGCGCCCCTACCAGAGCGCCCGCGTACAGAAACGGAAACCACTAGCTGCGCTGAAGTGAGTCAAGTGATGAAATCAAGACTACACGGGAAGGAAGCTCACGAAACCTAACTGGTGACAGAAGCTGCTGAACCCTGCCCGAGGAAACCACATGAGCCAGCAGTTGCTGCCCTCCCGAAGTGGTCCTCGGAGGCAGCGCACCCCTTCATTTTGGCGAACCGAGGAGGAAGGGAGGAAGCGTGTGGGGGAAATCTAGAACTTCTGTTTCCCCAAGGACCCAGCAGACTGCTCTGGCTACAAGGTGATCACTGCCACCAGGTCAGTGCAGGATTCCTTCAATGTAGACGGGCCGGGAGCCACAACTTGCGCGGAGCAGCAGCCTCGCCGACCGCGCAGAGAGAAACCTCGCAACAGCCAGGCTTGGCCCGGACGGCGCCCCCACCCCGCGCGCGCGGTCAACGGTTCTCACCTGGAGCGCTCAGGTAGTGCTGGGGCGGGGCGGGAGGCTGGCGCGCAGGCGCGGGAGCGGGGCCTCGCCCCTGCCGACGTCGCAGACCGGAGCTCACCTGGGAGACTCCAAGAGGAAGCCGAGCCGCGGTTCTGCCTCTCCAGGCAACGCGGGAGGCCCAGCGGGAAGGCAGGAGGCGGCGGCGGAGGAGGAGCTCTACTTAGCCGCAACTGTAGCGACAGCAACCGGAGTCGCAGCGGCAGCCACCTGCACCTGGAGCCCAGCCCACGTCCAGCGCCCGCCCGGCCGCCGCTTCCCGCCGCCCTGCCCTGCCCTGCCCAGCCTACCCGCCAGGTAAGCCGGCGACAGGCGGAGGGAGATGCGGTACCGCTGGGCTGCGTTAGAGCAGGCGGGAGGACAGCCGCGGGGGTTCACATGTTGGGGACAGGGCTACGGTCCAGGTGGCCGGTTGGAGTCGGTCTCGAGAGCAGTGTTTCGGTTGCCCCTGGAGAGACCCCGAAAGGGGCTCCCCGGGCCAAGGGGCAGGTGGCGCCCCGGGGGGAGCCCAGTCACACCCTCTCGCCCACGGTGCCCCGCCAGTCCTTATGGGGCGGCCCCAGAGGAGCTGGACCGAGATCAAAGACCTGGTGGCCCCTGACTTGCCCCTGGGAGGGTCGCAGCGTGGGGACCCTGAGAGGGAGGGCCCGGCGGGAGGCGGGCGCGCTTCCACTGCGGCTAACAGGTTGCCTGTCTCCTCCAGCCTCTCTGCCCGAGAGGGCATCCCGCGACGGCGAAGGGCATGGCTTTGCCAGGCAACTTTCCCAGTCGGGGACCCCAAACGTTCTAGGCAGCAAACCGTGGCCGCCGAGCCATTTAAATGGTTTCCGAGTGGTTTGGAAAGGGCTCTGTGGCCGGGACGCAGACACCCCTCTCTCTCTGTTTCGACTCTGCACTTTTCCGGGTGCGCTCTCCAAGCCAGAGTTGGGCCCACTTTCCTGTCCAATGGAGAAGAGTTCTTTTCTTCCGTGGCGGGAGGAAATCCAACTGCCACGCACCAACCACACACCATCTCTTTAGAGGACCTGTTGACTTAAGGACCTGTATATCGCGGTTATGGTTTGCCTGTGGCATATAACTCAAAGGTTCAAAAAAAAAAAAAAAAAAATTGTTTCAGGATCCTGCCACGTCTAAGCTTGGGTGTGCCAGGCCCAAATTCCTTTCCCTGCCTAATTAGGCTTTTCTGAAGCCTAAGAATTGAGGGTGAAACTGGCGCTTACCTTAGACTTTTATTTCCTTCTCTTTCCAACTCATCAAAGAAACTATTTCTGTTTTAAGAATCTCATCGAGTTACCAATATTTCCGATTCTGAAAACGTTAAGTTAACATAACTTGCTAGAGAAGTTACAGTACATAATGAAGTCATTTACACTCAAATTCTATAGCTAAAAAATATTAAAGTGACAGCATTTTAATTAGAAAAATCTCTGCTTGTGGGAAAATCTGTTGCTTCTTTTATTGTATATATTTTTTCTTTGAGTTTGTGGCTAAAATCCATGAGGTTAAAGTCACACCCTGCCATCAGATTTTTTTTAATTTAACTTTTAATATTTGAAGTCTAGCGCATGTTAAACTTTCCGAGCAGTTTGTACCGAGAATCTTTCTTTATGTATTGCTTTAGCCAATATTTTTACGGAGGAGTTTCTAATAATAATAACAATTCCACTAGATTTGTTTTGTTCTATCTCTGCATATTTTAAAAATATATTTTCAGTTGCACGTTTATCTTAAAATGCCTTATGCAACATATAGTGGGTTTTTTCTTCTTCTTTTTAAGATTAGATGGAAATCTAAAAGCCAACCACAGCATAACAGGACGTAATTATTAATTCAACCAGGAATTTTCTACATTTCTTGAAAGACTGTCACCTGACCTCTTAATCTCGTCTCCATACAGAGAAATAAATGTGCTAAATACTGTTTAAATATTAGATATAGGAGTTGTTCCCTGAATTTTGAATATTAATCTTCATTACTTACTGGGCAGATGTTATCAGACTGTCTTTCCTTTTAACCTCTAGTGAGAAATGTAACATGTTTTCATTAGCCAGAGTAACGGTGTGACTTAATCTATCTGTTAAATAGGAAAAATAATACTTTCCTAGATTAAGATAACAAAGCCTTAAAAACAATCAGGAATATCTTCCAGCCCTAGCCTTCTCGGGATCCCTTTCTCACTTTGGAGATTCACTAGTGAAACCATTCATTTGTGAAAAATTGAAGGCAAGAGAGGTATTCTAACTTCATTTCACCCAGAGATGGCATGATCATTCCAGTGGCTTGACTCATGACTCCTGTATCTTACTTTTCACCACCCACATCCTCACTTATCATAAGATGTTTATCTTTTTTCTTTCATATACTTTGTAAGGCCTTTGTAATTACAGAATAGTCTATTGCTTTTTCTTCGGCTCTGATTTACCCTCATTTCTACTTTTTCCAAATGATGCCTGACTTCATGGAGACTACCCAGTGAAGGCATCATGCTCCTCTCATTGTGAAATAGCATGCATATTGACGATGCTATGTCAATTGAGATTTTTAGTTCCTTCTTGGTATTTCCAAGCCACAGTTAATTTTTTAAGTCAATGTGGATAACATTATTTAGTCTTCTGATCTTTTTATTATATTGGCTTAAAATATATTTTATGAGGCAGCTACCCAGTGCCTTTCATCCGTTTGCAACACTCCAGATTTTTGGTTTCAAGCACACATCCTTAACACTAAGTTTCTTTAAACTTTTTTTTCTTTTACTGCAATCCTCAATAACTAATTTATTCTCTGCCTCAACTCCATAAACTCCAGTGTGAGTGGATATAAATGAAACAAGTTTTATTAATATAAAACAGTGCTTAACCTTACAACTTGGATGTTCTTTATTATTTATTTTTAAAAATATTGGTTTAAACACATTAGACCTCTTTATGACCACGAATGTGCTGGAGCCTACAATGTGAAAATAGCACTATTCTGTTGAATTTTTGTTTTTTTAAAGGCTGATTTTTCTACCAGCTTTCTTTTTCTCTGTGTCATACATGCACATGCACACACACATACACACACACACACACACAGGCACATCCCCACTCACATGAAAGAAAATAAATTATTTCTTAAAAACTGTACTGTAACCCTAATTAAACATGTATTGTAGGGCTTGAGGCTCCAGGACCTTGGTGCTAGATTAAGCCTTTAAAATCTTAAGAACGTATGAAGGCTTGTTGATTATACATATTTTGTGTTGAATGGGTTCTCATCATGCTGTAGTGTATTTGGGAACAGGGAAAACTAGAAATATTTTTTTCTGAGGGGATTTTGATGGTAAGAATTAAGTGAAATTTTGAGGGAGAAACATTCTGTCCAGCTCTATTCTAAACTCTTAAAGTTTTATGACTGAGTTAGAGTCCTGGGTGGAGTCTAAAAAATTTATTAGAGAAAACATAGCCAGTTTATTATTTGGTTTATATTCTGTTAATATTTAATACTTTTCTCTTTTACTATGAAACAAGTATAAGAGACAAATTATAGGAATTATACTTCCCCTCTCCACCAAAAGACTACATTGGGAGATTAAAATAGATCCCTAAATGATTTGTAGGAATGTAGTCTTGGAAGCTCTGATTGGATAATTAAGCCTTCTGTAGACACTTTCAATTTTAACCTGCCTTTACATTCTTGGTGAGTGAAATATTTCTCCTAAGGAAAATATTATCATATTTAGGATTTTGGAAACGATCAGTGCCAGAATCATCTTCACATGTATTCAGTTCTCTAGTCCATCAAGTGTAAAAATACATTTGGAATGATGGATACTTTATGGATATAAAATCCTATTGAATAGGAAGGTATTTTCAAATACCTGTTCAATTATGCATCTAGTTAGTATCAAAATAATTCATACTATGTAATTTGGGTAAAATTTAACACAACTCATGTACACTCAGGGGGAAAACTGAATTCAAATCAATTCCAGCAGTGGCAGGAGACGAAAGTACATTCACTTATTGAAAAGCAAAGACAAGTAGGACTCTGAATTCTAGGTCATTAGAGACTGCTGACAATTATATGACATTTCCTTGGGTCATTCTCAGAGTTGGGCTCTTATTTTTGGCACTGAATAGAGAATATTCCCCCAAGTAAACCTTTTCCCTATAATTGTTTCAGTTTCAAACTGTCCAAACTAATTTTCTTTTCTATATGATTGTCTTTTGGACATCTTTAACATTTCTTCATCACCAGAGATTATATATGTTCAAACCAGAACCTTCATCTCATCAAAAAACAAACAAATGAACAAACAACCTGCTCACTTTCTGTATTCTATCTATAGATAGCAGTACATTGTATCATTTCTTATCTGTAATTCCAAAATCAGCCTCTGAAAACAAAGCAAAACAAAATTTAACTCATTTGTTAGCAAAACCTGAACTCAATTGGAGCAAAGCCTGAGTGAACTGTCAGGAGGCTATTGTGATTGTGTATCCAACTTAGTGGATTATGTCCAGCTGCAGAAATAGTGCTGTTTGATTACATAATACTGCCCCAGGCCCTGCTGGGGTACACTCTTACATTGGGTATGGAAACCATATCACCTTTCTAATATCCAAAAAAATCTGATTTTTTAATGAGACAAAGTCTCACTATGTTGCCCAGGCTGATCTTGAACTCCTGGGCTCAAGTGATCCTTCCATGTCAGCCTTCCAAGTAGCTGAGACTACAGGCTGTCAAATCCTGAATTTTGAAGCACATTTTGCTGCAGGGATTTGGGGGAGTGAATCATAGATGTGTACCACCATCCAGGTGCCACACCAAAAATCCAGAGGTAATTTTAAACTCTTTTTCTTAGCCTCTACAACTGCTATGGTCTGAATGTTTGTGTTTTCCAAAATTAATATGTTGAAATCAAATCCAGTGTATTGGTATTAGGAGTAGGGTCTTCGGGAGGTGATTAGGTCATGAGGGCCTTGGTCCCTTGTGTTTTTATAAAAGATAATGTCCTTATAAAAGAGGACTGAGAAAGCTTGTTAGCCTTTTGCCCTTCCTCCATGTGAGGTCACATAGGAGGCCATCTATGAGGGATGTGCCCTCGCCAGAAATTGAATCTGCGAGCAGCTTGATCTTGGACTTCCCAGCTTTCAGGCTGTGAGTGGTATATTTGTGTTGTTTAAATTACCCAGTTTAAGGTATTTTGTTATAGCATGAACTAAGACAACAACCATTAGAACACTGAATCCACTTAACATTTACACCTTTCTCCAAGCCATAAATTCTTCTTTTACTTCTACTGCTCTAGTTAAGGGTCTTAACATCTCTTAACTAGGGTGTCATAGCTGCTTCCTACCTGGTATCTCAGCAGATAGTGTTGTCATCCTTAAGTCCATCATCTGGAGGATGAGGATGATCTTTTTAGAAATGTAAATTCTCCCTGTCACTTAAAATCCTTCAACAATTTTCTCTTGCTTACAGGATATCCCTTAAAATGGTCCCATGGGATCTGACACTTGCTTAACTATGGATTGATACTCCATAAGCTGAAATTTTATTTCCCAGCAATAGACTTCTTGTTTGTGTGTGTGTGTGTGTGCGCGTGCGCTTTTCTTTTGCACTTCTCACTGCAGAGAGTGTCTTTCCTTCTACCTTTACCTCTATCTATAGCTCTTAATGACTCTTAAGACTCAAGAAGGTCTTGCCTCATTTGGGAAACTGTGTCCCCTCACCCACATCTCCACATATACCTGAGCAGTGTGAGGTGTCCTGTGTATACTTCTATTATTTGCTTGACATGATATAAATATACTCTGCTTTTGCTCTTGTCTGTGACACACACACACACACATACCCCTTTTGGATTATTTGCAAAATATGCAAAATTTCCCTTTCCATTAAGACTTTTGTGGAATAAAAATTTTGGAGTAGAAGTGTCACAGAGAGGGGAGAGGCATGGGCAGGCAGTATAAGTCAATCCGCTTTTTTTTTTTTTTTTGAGACGAAGTCTCACTCTGTCGCCCAGGCTGGAATGCAGTGGCATGATCTCGGCTCACTGCAAGCTCCACCTCCTGGGTTCAGGCCATTCTTCTGCCTCAGTCTCCCAAGTAGCTGAGACTACAGGCGCCCACCACCACACCCAGCTAATTTTTTTGTATTTTTAGTAGAAACGGGGTTTCACCATGTTAGCCAGGATGGTCTTGATCTCCTGACCTCATGAATTGCCTGCTTCGGCCTCCCGAAGTGTTGGGATTATAGGCATGAGCCACCGCGCCCAACCCAATCTGCTTTTTTAATGGGAAGTAACCAAAGAAACTGGGGAGTAGCGAACTTGTTTCACTGACTTAATTAGTCTTTAATTTGGTTTGCTGTTACTTCCATCTCATTACTTTGAATTCTATTTTATTTTGGGGCCTTTTGGTTCTGTTCCAAGATCTGGGGGTTTTATCATTTAAAAGTGAAAAGTTAACTTTGTAATTGAAATGTCTTGCAGCTTTTGCTTATACATATTCCACAATTGAGTATATTATTATTGTTGAGGAGCTTAAAGGGAGCAGCCTTTACTTAAAAAATATAATTGAGTTAGACTAGACTGAAACCCTCTCCCAAACAAAGAAAAACAAAAATGAGGCAAAAGATTTCTTGGAATTAGCAGTCCTCCTTTCATCTCTTCCTAGCTAGTCCTATGCCAAGTTCTGTCAGTTTTACTTTCTAAATGTTTCTCAAATCCATCTACTTTTATTCATTCCTATCTCTATCATCATCTCTTGCCTGGACTTTTGACATGGCCTCCCTGTTTGTCTATCTGAGCTAATTCTGGCTTCTTGCTTGTTGGTTCCTCACCTTGTACCCAGAGTGATCTTTTCAAAATATGTGGTTATGTTATATCCTGCATAAAGCCCTTCATGGCCCTTAAGATAAGGCAAACTCCTTAACATGCCCAAAGGCCTGGCATGATTTGGCTCCCATCAAACACATAGCACACTCATCATTGTTCCAGCTCCACCAATCTTTTTATATTGCTATGTTCCTTTTGCCTCTAGGTCTTTGCAAGTGGTCTTCGCTGCCTGGAAGGCTCTTCCTCCCCTTTTGGCCTAACTACTTAACGTGCAGTCTTCAAATTCCAGTTTGAGCTCCCACTTTTTCATCCCTAACTGTAACTTGGAATTTTTCAACAATCTCACGACATCCTTCCCCCTAACTATGGGTTAGAGTGAAGACTGTAGCCTAAAGAAATAAAGTCCTATTTAGTACCTGAGAGCATTAACTTAAAAAACAAAAGTTTCCCCACAAAGGAGGCAGACATTAATATATGGCCTATATTTTTTTAAAATAGATTTTAGTTATTAATGCCTTTATATTTTTATCAAGTAATAATAGTTTATATTTATTCTCATAATAAGTATGGTCCTTATTTACTATTGAACACTTACATGGCAGGCATATTTTAAGCAATTTACATGAGTTTACTTATTTAATCTTCAAAGCAACCCTATGAGGTGCATGCTATTTTCCTCCCTATTTTAAAGATAGGAAAATTGAGAGATTAAGTAGTTTGCCTCTATTTACAAGGATAGTGAAAGATTAGAGCCAAGACTCAAGTCCAAGCAATACAATTCCAAATCCTGCACAGTTCGCCTTCTATTTCCATGAATTCTGTGTCTATAGATTCAAACAACCTTAGATTGAAAATATTCAGGAAAAAAGTAATACAGCAATAAAAAATAATATAAAAAAGCACAGTATAACAACTATTTACGCAATATTTACATTGAATTAGGCATTATAAGTAATCTAGAGATGATTTAATGTAATTGGGATGATGTGCGTAGGTTAAATCCAAATACTACATCATTTTATAAAAGCGACTTAAACATCTGCAGATGCTGGTATCCACAGGGGTTATGGAACCAATCTCCTGCAGATACCAGGACATGACTGTACATTTGTCCTACTTACATGTAAATAAAATAAAATAGGGTTATTAAAAGACTTCCAACAACAATAAAAATCCTGTCAACTCTGCCCCTCCTTTCTCATCTCCCCAGTCCTGTTGCCTAAAAGCAACTACTTTCATTTATTTAAATGTTTCTTCCAGCACTTACCTTTTCAAATAATATACTTACACTGCTGTTTCTTAATGTATCAATATTTGGCAATATCTACTGACTTCCCATTATGGTAGATAAATATTTAGATCTTTCATACACAGCCACCTCTACTCTCCCTCCTTGACCTCCCAATATAATTCTCACATTGTTTTGTTTGCATTTTAGTATTTATTTAGTGTGATTACATAGATATTGTTTACTACTGAGTCAAGCAAGCATATTACAAGTAGGATTCTTTACTTGTAGAATTTTTTTTTTAAATCCTAGGAGTAATAATGAACTCATTTAAGAAAACACTTGGCTTAGTGTTTCCATATGTCAGTTAGAGTGCAATTTCTGTGTACTCTAACATCTTTTCATCTTGGTTTTACATGTAGTCTAACATAACAGATTTATTGGTCCCTTTCTGGAGCAATCTGTGCCCTTGTCCCCGTTTTGACTGTTGCTCTCTAGGCCTGTTCCATGGTGGTTGTTTGGAATTTCTTTTTGCTAACATCTCTGATAGAGCCACTATTCCTTAGGCACTCTGACTTTTGTTTTTTATTCACACCCTCATTTGGATGAAACACATATCCACCACTAGCTTCCTGAAAAATGGTGCATGGAATTAAGAAATGTGAGATATTGCATGCCTAAACCTCTTTATTCTACCTTTACACATTTTCCTTTCTGTTTTATTTAATTCTTAAACATGTGTTAGTAGTTGCAGTTGTTTGTGAACTTCAGTTGTTTGAAGTTCGCAATTTTCAAAAGTTAGGAAGGGTATATGATAAATCTTCCTTTCACTGTTGTCCTCTGACACCAGTTTTCTTCTCCAGAGTTAACCAATGCTATTTTTTAAAAATATAAAAACAATACATATGTATTTTCCTTCTTTTTAAAATACAAATCTTGCTTTTTTTTGTTCCCATTTAACTACATTGTGGGGATCATTTCATATCAGGATATAAATTAGCTTTGCTTTTTATTTTGCATAATATTTAATCATATTACTCCATCATAATTTATCTCTTTCCCTATTGGTAGAGTTCTAGGTTGTTTCAACCCTTTGTTATTAGAACAGTGCTTTAATGTGCAAGTTACAGGTGTGCCATTTCACTAGTGTATTAGCATATCTATGGGATTTCTAGAAGTCATCCTCACATCTGATTTATGCTTTGATAGAGACTAGAGTAGTAAGCAGCCCTGCAAGTTTGATAATTCTAAGTCAAAGAGATAAGAAGAAAGGGGGAAAAACATCTGATAGTAAATACTTAATGGCAGAGTGGGCTTATTTCTAGAGGACAATTAATAAAGCAGACAGGGTTTCTAATAGAAATTATTGTTTTCTTTGAGCTTTTTGAACATGACCTTTGTTTTTTCAGATGTGACCCATCATTTTGAACTGGATAAAACTTATTTCTATTGTGACCTCAGTCTCCTTCTTGTACTCTACCCTCTATCATTGCCTCCGTTAGTTTCACTGGCCTCTGGTCTCATATTTTTGAGTTCTAGGTCTACCACTGAAGATAATGCAGAAGAGAAGGCACTCCATTAGCTAGCACCTTTCTTTTTTGGGATGGGATCTTGATGTGTTTCCTAGGCTGGTCTTGATCTCGGGGGCTCAAGCAATCCTCTTGCCTCAGCCTCCCGAGTAGCTGGGATTACAAGCACCTAGCTAGCTAGCACCTTTCAACAAGTCCAGAACACATCTTTTTTTTTTTTTTTGAGACGGAGTCTTGCTTTGTTGCCCTTGCTGGAGTGCAATGGGGCGATCTCGGCTCACTGCAAGCTCCGCCTCCCAGGTTCACACCATTCTCCTGCCTCAGCCTCCGAGTAGCTGGGACTACAGGCGCGCACCACGACGCCCGTCTAATTTTTTGTATTTTTAGTAGAGACGGGGTTTCACCGTGTTAGCCAGGATGGTCTCGATCTCCTGACCTCGTGATCCGCCTGCCTCGGCCTCCCAAAGTGCTGGGATTACAGGCGTGAGCCACCGCGCCCGGCCCAGAACACATCTTTAACACCCATCACAACTTAACAGCCTCCGTAGCCTCCACATTGACTCATTTGCTGAGTTCAGCTAACTCTACTTCCAAAATCTGTTTCCAAGCTTCCATGCCCCTTATATTTATCTCTTGCCTGGATTGCTTTTAAGGGTATCCTAAATGCCTTTAGCCTCCTATCAGGTTTTTCTACCTCCCCAAAAACTCCATGTTTAGCACAACTTCAAGGATAATCATTCTAAATTTCAGTTCTCATTAGGTCATCACCTTGCTTAAAACTCATCAGGGCCTCTCCCTTTGCCTAAATAATTAAGTATGAATCCCGTGGAATTAAGCACCCCACCCTCCCTTATTTGGAACTTGGCATTCAGTGTGTGTTTAGTAGGCCTCACTGTATATGGTAATTGACTATGCATGGTTCTGGGTAAAATTACCCTACTTGAGGCCATCTGTTGATAGAAGAATTAAAGTTCAGGCTGAGACTGGTTTATTTCCAACCCAAATTTTATATTAAAGGAATTTTTCTTGTACCTTAACCATGAAGAGTGGATAATGCAGGAATTTCAGATGGTAGTTGGAGAAGTGGAAGGATATTGTTTGCTTCAAATTAGGCACATATATAGCCTAATCTTATAGGTAGACACAGATTTTATGTATAATAAAAAATGATGTTATGGAAGACTTGAAAAGAATTCTGTTTTACATCTGGGGAGGTGGCAGCTAATGGGGAAGCGGTAAATATGGGGAGACTTATAAATATTGAGATTGAAGTCTTTTAGAATTTCTACAGCAGGGGTTAGCAAACTATAGTTCTTAGATCAAATTTGACGCACTACCTGTTTTTGAAAACAAGTTTAATTGGAATGCAGCTATGCTCATTCATCTACAAACTGTCTTTTTTGTACTACAACGGAATTGAATAGTTGCAGTAGAGACAATATGGCCAGCAAAGCAAAAAAAATGTCTGTTATCTAGTCCTTTACAAAAAGTTTGTTGACACTTTTTCTATAGGGTAATGGAAGCTGAGAGGTGGAGGAGGAGTATCTATCACATCAGCATTGGTAAACCTGTAGAAAGTTAAATGCAAAATGATAACAATTGAGCAAGCAATCTTCTTTATTCCTTCACTCCCTATTCCTTAATATTCTTGGGGCCTCAAAGGAAGAATGAATGGAGAGAAATTGCCTACTGCTTGTATGTGTTTGGACTCCTTCAGAAAAGGAATATTTGGTTGAATTAATTGAATGCAATCTATCCATCCTCCAAACACATGCCATAAAAAGGCCCAGTACTTCTTTCACTAAAGTATTAAGTAGTACATTAGTGAAGGGATTCCCTTTTTCCATGAAAAAAATCTGTGGCTGCTCTCCTTTGTAGACCATTGAAATTGGCTCTCTGATTTCACTGGAGATGATGAAATTCCATAGCAGCAAAAGCCAAGTGGCAGTAAGCCCTTATCCACCAAATATATATACATCCACAAGTATATACATATTATCCACCAAGTATGTACATCTCCCACAATGAAAAGCTGGGACGTAGAGGTATCAGAAAACATTGGCTTGCAGATGTTTTTGAGAGCTGAGATACTGTCTTTGGTATATGCCTAGTGGTAGCTAATGAATGATTTACGTAAGTAGTACTATAGCATCCCTTCACTATATAATAGGAAAAACTCTAGCTCTGGTAGCAAAAAAGTTAACTTTAGTTGCTACAATCAAGAGTCACAGTATCTTACTCAGTTTTCAGGCCTAAGTCAATTCACACTCCCAGAGCTTTTCCCCAAAGGGAACTGTAGCCATTTACCAGAGAGTATGCTTTGGGGAAAAGGAAATAACCAGACCTTTCATACTAATTCCTAGGGGGGCCCAAAAGTGTTGTGGCCAGCTGTTCAAAGTGGAGACTTACAGTGCTCAGGTAACACATGGAGTCTTAACTCCAGCTGTACTCATAGTGGGTCCAGGGGGTCAGCAGATCTAGCCTGTGCTTATTTCCCCAGTTCTTTAGTGAATAATTGGAGTAGACACACTGGGTAACTGGCAGAATCTCCATATTGACTCTCTAAACCAAGCTTGTTTAACCTGTGGCCCATGGGCCACATGCCACCCTGGATGGCTTTGAATGTGGCCTAATACAAATTTGTAAACTTTCTTAAAACATTATGAGATTTTTTTTTTGTAATTCTTGGTTTTTTTTTTCCCCTCCAGCTCATCAGCTATTGTGTTAGTGTGTTTTATGTGTGGCCCAAGACAATCCTTCTTCTAATGTGGCCCAGGGAAGCCAAAAGATTGGACACCCCTGCTAACCCATAGAGGGAGGACCATGTGATAGGAGAGCTAAGTAGAAGACTTTAGAATTTCCCCT